>NC_087517.1:3833719-3931219 GCF_963921805.1 Phalacrocorax carbo
TTCTGTTTTTTACTATAGACATTTTCAAGGAGGAGAGAGCCAAGCCTTTGGGATCGATAGGGCAAGAAGATTGAGACGGCAATGGGCTTTTGCTCACGCACGTTGTGTGTTTGAGCTGGAGGCTGATGGATCAGAGCAGAGCCAGGGACTGCGCTCTGCTCCTGTTAGGGCTGGTTGGGCTTCTGGTCGGTCTTTACCATGCAATGTAATTGCAATAGTACAGCTCCATCCTCTTCCCCTTGTGCCTCTGTTAGACCTGCATAGGCTCCCCCTCTGCAAGGTGACAGCCTGGCAGGGATGGACTGACCCTCGTAACCCCAGGCACACCTGTGCTCGACACAGCCTACAGACACCGTAGTGTACCTCGTCCAAACCAGCCAAGACTCTGCTGCCATCCCTCTCCCCCTGCCCGAACTCAAACTCTGATATTTTAAATATTAAAACAACACAGAGAGGTAAATCTTCTTAACAACACAAGGAGAATTAAACAGGCAACTTCCCTGGGTAATAATGGAAAGTTTTGTAGCTAATTCCCTACGCATACTGTGCGGAAAATGAATCCCATAAAATACAAATAACTTCTCCCTGAGCACCTGTAACTTCTTCCTAATATTTAAAATTTATTTACATTTCATTTAAATAAATTTTAAAATTGCAGCACAAGCTCTGTGTGCTTGCATATCTGTACTGCGTATATGTATTACGGACCGCTTCTGTAGAAGGGGAAGTTGTGGAACAAAATGCAAAGGTAAACAATAAACCAGTTTTGCCTTGCAACTTTGACAGCCTCTCCTGCAGTCTGGTCACTGCTTTGCCTGGCATCGTTAAAAAGAGTCTAAAAGCAGCTGAAAATAATACTAAATAGCGCAAGTTCAAAGTAAGTAAAAGAACAAAAACCTAAATCAAAAAAATAACCTTGTTTTTTGGTGTTGGTTTAGGAAGAGCAAATACAAAATATTTAAATCTAGCCCATTGTATGCTAAAGAACACTTGCTGTTTTCTTGAGGTGTTACCCATTGGATTCCATTTTGTACTTTCTCAAAACTAAGGCTACGTAGATATGTTGTGCGTTTCGTATGATTTGATCTTATCGCTAGTACCAGCTAAGTTAAGGTCTTCGAGTGGGGGTGCTCGGACCCTGATGCCTGAAAAGGAAAATCCAGAAAAAACCTTTTCACCCATTCCTGAGCCAGCTCGGGGCAGGTCCAGCGCACTCCCCAAGCAGAGGGGGGTTTCCCCTCTACGTCAGCTCCAGCAGTGAGCCAACGCATAGCTCGCATAGAAGATAAAATGAGAGGACCAGCAGAAAGATCACAGGAAGACAGTATTTTCTCTTAGTGCCTTACATAGGCACAATAGTTGAGATTTCAGATACGACAAATTGATCGAGGGCTCTAAGACCCAGCTGTTCTTTTCTTTCAGGAGAGGAAATCTGCGCCCCAGTTTATGTATGGATATGACACTTTAGATGGTAGTTGCCCAACAGATGTGGGTGGGGATAGTCGCAAAGCCTGCACACGAGTGCTGCGCTCTCAGCAACTCAAAAAAACAACTTGTGGTCCCCAGAAAACAGGTTGTACCCGGAATTTATTGTGATTCAAGATACGAAGGCAGAGAAGAAATGTTGCTATTTGCAATGATTTTCTTCTGTAGGGTTGTTTTAAGAAACCCACACTCAGCATATCTCTCGGGCTGTATTATTGATGCAGAAAGCAAGCAGACTGGCAGGACTACAGGTATCAGCATGTACCCAAATATCACACCCAACCTGTGTGCATAGAGTATGTGTACACGACATCACCGTAAACAAATTGCCGAGGATTATGTTCACAAGCACACCAGCACTGTTTATGTGACGTGGTAAAATGGCTTATGGCATTATAGAATAGGTTTTAATCTTGCCCAGGGTAGGTAGGCTTATGCTATTTTATTTGACCGTTCTTTTATGTTGCTTTCAGTGCCCTGGTATAGAACCAACCCAATAAAATTCAATTCGCTACTACTTTACCCTTCAGTTAGAGCAAACCTACAGTGAGCACACAAAGGCCACTGTGATGGTATCTCCTTTGATCTTCAGCTTGCTCAATCTACTTCCTACTGTGCTGGCTCACAATTTCATTTTAATAGTTAAGTAGTTTGGACATCATTAAAAGAACTGTGTCTGGAGGCAGTGATATGGCACTGATCAGTTTGTCAAGTAATTCCATTAAAAAAAGTTCACAGTTCTGTCCTGATATGATGTAGAGAAAATGTCTCATTAAAAACAACTTTTGTAAAATTCTTTCACCCATTTCAACTTAAAAAAAAATGAGGATAATTTCTGGAGACTAGCTCTTTCCAGTCTAATACATCATCTTCTTTTAATCTCCACTAGTTCCTGCCTTTTTTCTAGCAATTATTAATAATTTTGTTGCTCTGCTTAATTTTCATAAGTGGGCTCAAATATATTTTTGGAAGTTCTACAAACGAAGGACCGGGTTACGATTCAGGCTAAACGCCTGTTCAACATGAAAGTAGGGTCAAACACAAGCCTACCAGCCCTGGGCAAGATTTAAACCCATTTATTCCAAACTGGGTAGAATGCAGTATGGTCTGTAGGCTCATTTCATGATTGTGCCCACAAAAGGAGGCAGATATGTGTCTGCCAATGAAGTAATCGCAGAATACCTCTAAATCTGTGCCCCATTTACTACCTTAATCCATATGAATACCTGAGTTTCCTCCTATAGGCATGGCAAAAATGCTTGCGTGCTCACACCAGAGCATTAGTTCAAAAGGCTCATAAATAGTCTCAGCCCAGAAGTCTTCCTTTACATTGTCTGACATTTCTAGATTATATTTCTTTCTTAACCATTACCTAAGTGGCAAACAGAATGCAATATGCTACTGAATTGTTGCTTTTTCTCCATGCCTAGGGTTTGGAGAAGCCAACGCTGAGGTAGTGACCTGTTTTAACATTGCATTTTGCCTGATTTGGGGCAGATCCTACCCTCTCTTTCTCAAATCTCAAGAAAATGGTTACTTATGTATTCTGGGTTGAGGGGCACTTTTGTGTAGTTGTTTGTGGTTTTGGTTTGTTGTTTTTGTTTGGTTTGGGTTTAATTTGTTTCATTTGTTTTGGGTTTGTGGGTTTTTTTTTAATGTGCCGTCCCCCATTTCCCCCCACCCCCAACAAGGCTGTTCTGCTTTAGCTAAAGAGATGCGCACTGAGCAGGAGAAGGAAATGGACTGCAGCTTGGTGGTTAACGTTACGTTTTGTTTGTTCATTTGTGTTTTTTGTTTGTACGTTTTTAGTTTTGTTTGTTGGGGTTTTTTTTGTTAATCTAGAAAATGTAGTGAGTTGGCTCCACTCTTATCCTTTATATTTGTTAATAACACATCCTCAAGGCACTATGTAGGTAAACTGAGCAAGTAATTTTGACTGAGTATGCTATTGCACAGCAAGAAAGCTAAAAACTGGTTCCAAATTACAGATTATTATCCCTGGGGTATAGTCATAAGGAGCTGAGGAGTCACTGGGTTGCAGTAGCGTGGGCAGGGCTAAATGGTGGCTGGTGTGAGGAGGTGTAGTAGTCTTCTGTCTCATAGCAGCAGCCGCCAGCTATAATCTGTGAGGTAAGGAGAAGATCTGGAAGGGACATAAGATAGCTTCTAACCAATTTGCCTTAAGATGTGTCACTCTGTTTTAAATTTCTGCATTTGCAATGGGACTTAAACTTGTCTTTTACATTAGCTGAAGGTTATTCAGGCAGGAGTGTCTCACTGCTGATAATGGAGGAGGTAACATGTAGGTACTGATGCTTAGTTTTCAGGACGGTGTTTTTAGTTGGGCTGAGCTTACCGTGCCATGTGCAGGCAGAACTTTAATCTGCATCTTCGTATTAACAGTCTGGTCTTTATAACTTTGACCTGATACATGCCTATGACCAGGCAGGGAAAGGTGCGTACGTTCAGCGTTGCCATCTGAGCTCATGCGAAGGCAAACTGCTACCAGTGCTCCTTACGTGAATCCAGAGGTTCAGTTGAGATGGCATTAAAAACATTGCCACTCTAATCTCTCTGTCCACATTCTCTGATGTAGCTGTTTTGTTTGTCAGATGGAAAATAATAGGTTTGAAAGTTGGAGTTTAAACAAAGTAGAAGCAATTTATGTCCAGCGAACGCCATAAGGAAGAACTGATAGATTTTTAAAAAGATGAAAAAATACTATCAAAAGTGCTTGTCTGCAGTGTTGGTTTTGCTTTTTTTAAAAAAATTCCTTTTAAAAACTGTAATAGTAACAGATACGCAACTTTATAATTTGTGATCCATTTGTCTAAGCAGGTATGTTTCACCTGTAAGGATAGGATATCAAATATTTTTCAATGTATAAATGAATGTGGATCTTCAATTTCCCACCCTGGGGGGCAGGGGGGGAGGGAAAAAAGGCGAGACAAACCCATAGAGAATACCTCGAGCTCTGGTATCTCTTAAAATAACAGATGAAAAAAGAAATTTGAAAGCAAAACGAAGAGATAAAGAAGCATCAGCCGCTCAAACCCCCTAGGTATTATACCTTCCAGTGTGCACCATCTGACTGACACACTTCTCCATATGCTGAGGAGGAGAAAGAACTATTCCCAGCTAACCCACAATTATGCCTTCATTATTTCTTTTTAATCTCCTCAGAGTTCCCATAGGGCCTCATATTTGGTTAGATGAATGTCCCTGCAACAGACCAACTTAGAAAGCTCTGCAAGTCTAGAAGAAAACTTTCATGTTACGTTCAGTGCAAATTTGGTCCTAAGCTATTTTTATCTTCCCCTTACTCTTGTTTTTGTTCAGTCATTAAATAAATTATTTTCAGGGCTGCTTTCGGTCTCTCTCATTGAGTTGAAAGATTTGTTAGTGCGCGATAGGAATAATAGGCATTTCAATAATAACTTTTTCCCCGTTGTGTTTTTAGAGGTATTTCTTTTTAGAGTTTTTTACAGGTGAGACGATTTTTAGGTGTACATCGGGATCAGAACCGCTTATGTAATTCTGTAACAAAAAATCGCTAGATTTCACTGGAAGAAATAGTGGGGCCTACTAGTCACGTCGAGTGTACTTTATGTATTTCACACTCTGTTCCATGCAGATCTAACTGAGATAAAATGATATAAACAGAGATAAGTATTTTTGCCTACCTATTCTCTGTGTAAAGTTATTTTGCTTGGGGGCCCAAAGTATAAGCAGTATAGTATTAATATGGTGAAATTGCTACAATTATGTTGTACTCCTACATTACCTTTGATGTGATATTTTGCAAATTGTTCTGTGCAGAATTATTTTGCTATGGTTACATTGTAAATGTCATTTTGTGACGCGATACTTTGAGATGTATATAATGACTTATAATAAACTTTATGGAAGAATCATAAATAAGAGATTAAAATCTTATATATTGTAATGGGTTTTTTGCATCATTTTTCTGTACCACCTGTCCTAGTTGCTTGTTTTTGAGCATTATCTTTCTTTTGCACTTTAGAGGTTCACTTAGTAAATTTAGTGCTAAAAGAAGGTGATGGAAGGACAGGACTGGCTTTCATGTCACTGCACAGTCTTTGCTTTTGCATGTCCGTGATGGAGGGTTTCAAGTGTTGGTCTGACTGGTAAAACACTCGACTCTTCCACTGACTTCAACGGAGTTTTTTGGGGTGTTTTGTTTGTTTTCTTTTAATTTTTTTTTTTTACCCTTTAAGTTCACCAGCCTCTGTCTCTGGATCTCAGCTTCTGTCAAGTTTCTAGCAAAACCCAGTCAGAATAATATTTTCTGTTGTGGAGGCCAGGAAAATGAATTAATAACTTGCCTTAGATTTTGTTAGCTTAAGGTAACATCTTTGTAGTTTCAGGCCCATGCTGAATTTGAATGAACTGATTGCTGAAAGCATACGTCTCTGCAGGTTTTCACCAGGTCCAAGAGAGTTATCTTCTTTCTCCCCATTATTTTTAATATAAGAATAAAAATGTGGGAACTGGATCGCCAAAGGACAGTTTGGATCGAGAAATGCTAAAGCCAAAAATACGTGCAGTATTGACTGGAATAACTGTGTGTGATGAAGAAGAAGGAAAAAAAGGCGGCAATTACAGTATATTGAAAAGACCACATTTCTGCATTTCCAGAAACTTAAAGAAGAAATAAAAACCACGTTTGTGGTTATACTGCTAACTGGAAGCAGGAGAGTATTGCTACTCTGGAGCAGGGTCAGACACAACCTTTTACTGTGGCTTGCAGATGAAGGCTGCAGAAATACACTTAATGGACTGAGAAAGAGGGTGTTGAAAATAGATCCATGAATGATAATTCAAAAAATAAGTTGCCAGTCCCAATAAGTTTCTTAAACCCACATCTTAGAAAGTATTTATGCTATTTTTGGAACATTATGAAGTCCATCAAAAAGTGCAATCAGCTTTGAATGTAATAAAATAAAAATCAGGTTTGCAATTATGGTCTGGTTAAAGCCTTCAAAAAGGGGGAAATTTTCTCCATGAGACAGACAATTTATAATGGCTTTTGTAATGGAAGGAGTCAGCAGCTATTGGTAATCTTTGTGTGTCATTAACAGTAATTGTCTTAAGGTGTTTCACTGGATTGTCCCTTAGTAAAATTTCTATTTTATTTTTTTCTTTAAGTGGATTAAAGCCATAATTTTAAGTGTTTAAAGGACATTTTGTTCCCCATGATACATGCTGAAAGAATTAAAGACAAGTCAATAAAAGCAAGACTTGTTTATTAGACCATAAAACTATCTCGGACATGACATGGTATGCTGTTAATGAAGAAGGAATTGCGCTCGGTTGGATATAAGAAACTCACCTTTCCCTATTGCCCCACCCCAGGACGTTGAGTCTTAAGGAGCAATCATGGGGCAGAACTTGCCAATTTATTTTTTTTCCTAGTGCGTTGGAAGCCCTGTAGGTCTGTCTGCAGGTTGGGTTTGTTGCACTGTTCTTTATGGCATAGGTACACTTGCCAGGTGAGGTGGCACTCCTTTTAAAAAACAAATGGGAGAAGGCGGCAGCTTCATCCCCAAGTAATTTGCTGCCCAACAGGTCTTGGCACCTCTTCCTCTCTTTGCCACCTCCTGCTGCTTGCCCAGGCTGATGTGCTGATGAAGTGCTGGTGTTGTCTGCAGGCTGACACAGTCGTGACTAGAGTTTCTGTTTTGAATAAGCGTGAAAGAGCAGGGAATTAGTCAGGTTAAGGATTTTCTAGGTATGGCTGGGCTGGAAGGAAGGGTGGTGTGTTATGCTTGTAAACTCTTATTAGAAGGCCATTTCAAATGTGTGTCAAGGGTACCCCAGAGACCTGCCTTGCTCCTATCTCCAGTCACCTTTTTAAAGATGGGAGTTTGAATACTGATATTGTCATTATTCTTGTAATAATGTAAGACGTGACTGTTGCCAGTGGATTTTCTGAGTGGTAGAGGTATTTGGGAAACAAAACAGGGTATGCTGTACATCCATGTATTTTCAGGGTGTATAAATTTTTGGCACCTTCCCCCAGGTTTTTTTTTGGTTTGGTGTGTTTTTCTTTTTTTTTTTTTTTTTTTGTGTTGGTGGTGGTAATCCAGTGATAATTTCTCCTGCAAGTTCATTCCTACCCCTAGGCTCAGTCTCTTAAGGACATACTGTGAACTGATGCTTAATTAACCACCTGCCTCCCCAGTAGGAACGTACTCTGATATGATCCTGAAGGGGCTGTTGATACAGGAAAACCCAGTTCTGCTATTACAATAACTCATTTTTATATTGCTTTAGCATGCTTTTTGTCATAGTGGGCGGAGTGGGGGAACGGTATCTCACTGACATTTTTAAGGTACCCGTTTTGTTAATATATATATGCCCACACACATTGGAGATGAAGGTTAAGAACTTTGACGGAATTAACTGAGATGTGCTGTGTAAGTAAATTCAAAACACCTTTCTTTTTTTTCCTTTGTTATGAAGCAAGATTAGTTTAAGATTTGAAAGTCAAAAGATCAACCAACAAGCCACGAGATGTGGACTTTAAACCCAGACTCTTAGCTATTGCTCTAACTCAAGAAATCCTCAGTTTGTTTAAAGCTGAAGTGCTTCAAATTAAATGGCTACAGCAAAATTAAGTTTTCAAACCTGGCGATGGAACAGATTTAATGAAAATTCTATTTAAAGTTGTGCTGTGAGGGTGACATTATGTACTCATACTGAGTGCCAAGTTGCGCGCCTGTGTATTAGGTGGAATATATAATCTTGTGTGGTTGAATTTTTGGGCATGGATATCACTCAGCAGAAGGAAATGAACACATATGAATAATGTGCAAAGATAATTAAGCTAGTTTTTCAGCCTAAATACCTTGAAATCTACAAAGACAGTCCATAGACAAAGGGGACACTAGTAAAATTCACTGCAATAGATTTCTCCATTCATAATGACAGGAACATCTCTCTCAATATTACTTAGCTAATGAAGGAATAGATCTGCTGTGAAGTTCCTAGGAGGCTCATTTTCTTGAGTACAGTAGTAAAAGTTAGCTGATGAATGACCTAAACTGCTTAATGTTTCTACTTATAACTTCTGAGCAGCAAGGCGTATCTAGGAGAGTACTGAAGGAGTTATCCTCAGGAGGCCCCAGTGTCCTTGTAGGTTGTCAGAGTCAATGAGCCAGGTTTATTTCAAATGGCTCCTTAAATGAACATTTATTTTGTGCCAGTAACACGTTTTTGATTAACAGCTCCTTTTGACTAATTTGCTTCCCAAAACAGCCCAATAAAGGACTCGTTTAAAACATAATTAAAAGCATGTTATTGCTAGTAGTTAATACTGATTAAAACAGGCATTAAGACAATTATCGTTGAAGGAAAGTAAGCACCCCGTAGTTAGTATAGAATCCTTTCTTACAATTTTTATGCGTTGCATACAGAAGCGGGCTGCCTGCCAAACATGCAGAAGTTCTTATTCTGCACATAAGTGTATCAAAACTTGATTCCAATAAATTTTTTAATGGACAAGCAATCTGGCAATATTTGTGTTAGATATTTGGATTCTGGTTTTTAGAATACACGCTCATTTTCAACAAGTTTAAGTTAACACTTTTTCCTGCCTGGTTACTGAATTGACTAATAAGGAAGAAGTATCCCTATTACTGTGCCTTCTACAGATATTTTAAAGGACACGATTTCTTAACTGGGCTACAGTTTTTGAGTGTTTAATTTGTGCCTCTGCAACTTTACACTGTAAATTAATGGCTGCATTTTTAAATAAAAAAAAAAAAAAGGCATGACCGAAATACTGGCTGGCAGAGGTTGTAGTTATTTTAGGTGCAGCAAAAGTAGAGAAAGTAAACATAAAAACGTTTGTCACCTCTTTGAATCTTCACGTGAAAGTTTGTCATTGAACACATGCATTTCTGTTCTGAACATCTTGATTCCTTAATTTCTCAGCTGCCTTCTGTATTACGCCATTGCAATTCGTAGCAAAGAAAAACGTATATCTACTGTAACCTCTTGTAATTTAACAAAAGTCAGTAAGAATGGATGGAGATTTCTGAGGTTATTTTTAACAGTTACTTCATCTGCAGTTTCAAAATTTGAGGAATTTTAACTAAGGACTTGCTTTCAGCATTGATTTCAGCTTTTTCTGCCTTACCTCAATATAGTATTAGTATTGGAGAATTACCAAAATTCTTATGCAATCTCTTAAAAATGGACTAAAGGAAATTTTGTTCTTATCTGCTAATGTGCATTCTGTTACGTTGGGGGTTTAAGGTTGGTTTTTTTATATATAAAGAAAAAGGAAATTAAAATATACTAAAGGTTATTTAGCAGATACTTTTACACCTTTAGCTGTACATAGCATGAGTGTACTTTCAGCCTTCACATTATGCTGGGCTGATGAGGGGGAGCTGTCGCAGATCTGACGTGTTCTCAGGGGCCAAAGCTTTGAGTTTGAGATAAATGCTGTCTAGTCTGTAGGGAGCAGACTGAAAGCAATGTGTCACTGGAGATTTAAAGTCTGGTGGACTTCCAAGGCAAGCATGTAATTTGCTGTCATTTTGTCGGTGGCAAAGAGTCCCTGAAAGCAACCTTCCAACCTGAAGTGGTTGTGGTGGGTCCAGAGTCTTCTGCATTCCAGGCTTTCACAGTAACATCAGCTAAAAAAATGAATGTTTCAATTTTTTCCTTAAATCTTAGCACTGCTGGAGACCACGTCAAGCTGAGTTGAGCAAGGTAATGCTAACGGCTTTGGGGAGGTAGCTGGAGAGGGTGTGGAGCTGTGTTTCACCATATGGAGCTATTTCTAGGAGGAAGGTATGAAGCTTTTGAGCTTGGTGGCTGATGCTGAAAATGGACCACGTGTGGTTGGCAGGTTTGGAATAGTGTGGTTTTTTTCTCCCATGAGTCTTTTTTACTCTGCATGATGCCCGTGTGCTCAAACATGCCACTCTCCCCGAGCACGCCGGATTCTGCCCTCCCACGGGACTGTCAGTCCTGCATCAAGCAACCAAAGACACCAACCAGCACCAGCAGCATTGGTGCCTGGCACTGTACGCTTTGCGTTTCTCCTTGGTGCACTGTTGATAACTATTTACTGTTTCAATCCTTAGGTTGATGTGCATAGGTTGCTACAACACTCATTTTTAGTACATGCGTTACATAGAGCTTCTGACAGCATTGACGGCGATAGATATCAGTAATAGCCATAACGTGCTATAGCCAGGCGAGGCACAGCAATAGTGTCTGAAACACTGAGCAAAGAGTTGGAGCTCTATGGCCGTTGACAACAGACCGCTTGGTGCGAAATGTGAGCTTTGCAAGCACCCCCACTCTGGAAAATATGACTCTTCCATTATTGCTAGACCATATCTAGAAATAGATGCACATGCTAAGTGATTAGTACCTTATTTGACCAGTGGTCGCAGAGCTTCTGAGGTGTAACGCTGTATTCAGGTGTGAGCATGATATTGGTAATATATAAGTGTGGGGAACCTCTCCCAGAAGTCAACCCACATACACCTAATGTTGCCTCTGAAAGAACTTGATCTTGCTTCCACTGTAGAACCTCAGTGCCCTCCTTGGGTGGAGGTTAGGCCTGTGATCTAGGTGGAAGGACAGACCGCTTTGTCTGTTGAAGAAGAAAAATGATAAATATGGCATTGTGTATAATTAAAATCTCAAACTTTTCTTCCCCGGTTATTCTTCTGAAAATATCAGATGTGTGTATTATCCTCTTGGGGGAACTAACATCTCTCTCAGTTTATCTGTTTTAATTAAACTGTTAGTTAATTCTTGATTCTTGGGTGTAAAGGAGGAGAAAGAAATCATCTGAAATTATTCAGTTACTATAGTTTTAATAATACTTAACAATTACAGAATGAAAAGCAGCAAAAATAAATATTGTTAAAACTAATAATATAACAAAGGCAAAACGACATCTCTGTAGGCTAGAAGTATTAAAACAAACAAACAACCTCCCAACAACCCTACAATCAAAGACTAGTCAGCTTTTTGTTGTGTTCCTATTAGATGGTCTGACTGTTAATAACACATTTGCAAGAACATCTGAGAAGCATGGGGCGGTAAGGGAGGAAAAAAGAGTCCCGAGGCTGAAATTGTAGCAAATAGGTGATGGAAGTTGGACTTAGTTGTGGACTAGAGGTGAAATTTGGAGTTTTGATGGAGAATTAGAAATAACAGATTGTTATAGTCCTTGCAAATGTCCCCTGTGACAGAAAGAAGAGGTGAGGAAGGGAAAAGGGGCTGGTGTGGTCCAGGCAAGGTGCAGCTGATGGAGCTTTGGAACTGCATTCTGAAACGCAAAGATTATGTTTCTCAAATTCAGGGGAAATAATGTTCCTGGTGCAGAGCTCTAAAACAGAGACAGCCTGGGAAGTTACACCTCTTCAAGAAAACTGTAATTTAGGTAAGATTTATAGGAAGACTGTGCAAGGCTTAAGGATGGCTTGTTTTGAAACAAGAGATGACATTCAAACGATGCTTGTACAGTGTGAGGCTAATATTGTCCAGGTTAAACTAGAAAGGCAACAACAGCGAAGAACTGCTTGGGGCAATAAGGCTTTCGGAAGGAGACACTGGCATTCGCTCCCAAAGGGACTAAGTAATAAATGAAAATGACTACAAAGTTCTGGTTCTGACTGAAAACCAGGAAGAAACTATTCTTCCCCAAAACGCCAAATGATTTCAGCAGACTGCAGAGATTAAGTGATTTCTATAGTTTTGAGAGACAAATATCAATCTGCCACTAGCACAAGATGCTAGAGGCCTGCAGAACTCCCTCCGACCTTGCAGAGGCATAAGGAGGACAATTCTGGGAGAAAAAGGGATAAGAAAGAAGACAGAAGAGCTTATTGCATTTTTTCCCCCTATTTTCCCAAGGAAAACCTATGCCCTAAGAGTTGCGGAGGCAGGAAGAGAGAACAGAATGGAGATGTATTTTAAAAGTGGAGGGAAAGTTAGTTGACTTGAGGACCCAAAGGAGTTGTCAGTGCAGCTGTGTGGTGGAGGTGGCCACGTCCCTGGATGCAGGAGGGGCAGCTGCTTCCCTGCAGGGCTCCCTGGCTGGAGGGGGAGTTGAGCAGGACTGCCGGGGTGGTGGGACATGGGTGCAAATGGAGGAGCCTGCCACTCATGCCGTGAGGCTCACAGATAGCAGCAAGGAGTAGGAAGCTCCAGCCACGTCCCAAAGAAAGCTACAAAGATTGTTGTAGGGATGAGAAAGAGTTGGGCAAAATTTTCTGCAAGTGATAAAATAAAGCCCACAAGCATGGGCATGGACAGAGAGCTGTGCAGAAACCTTTCTACTTCAGCCCTGCCTTCCCTAGCACTTTGAGCTTCCTCCATTTGAAAGTTAAATTTCTAATTTTATTCAAATAAAGCCTGGCTTTCTTGTGTTTAAAAGACTTTCGGTCTTTAGGGATCTCACTGTAGGTGATGGCTTCAGCAGATCCACTTCAAAGCTTTGGCGGATTCAGTGTCCTATCATAGCATATACTAATTAGTGAAGCTGTGGGCCAAATTCCTGTGGGATATAGCCCAACAGATACAATAGCATTATACTGGAATTAGTTCACTAAACCAAAACTGTAAACCTGCATACATGGAAGTCCGTGGCAAATTTCCAGTCAATTCCAGTAAATATAGGACTGGGACTTAATTAAGAGATTGGAAAAATCTTGTGAATGTTCTAGGATTGCAAGTAAAAAGATCTGGAGCTCTTTTATATCAGAAGGAGAAGAAAATATTTGCTTAAAAACTCAGTGTATTAGAATAACAATGTGAAACCACTCTACTGATAATAAGGCATTCTTATATTTGCTCTACATAAAAGAAAATAGGAGATGTATGACATGTATATAAATGTATAAAAAGGGGACTTGTAGCTTGTGTTCTTGTGTCCAGAAGGGGGGAAAAAAAGGAATAATATGTGAGGGAAAGCGTACACAGAAGAAATGGCACACAGTAGAATTCACCATTTTAATGTATAGTATTATTGCTGATGTCGGATGCGTTTAGCATTTGACAGTCTAATATAAATGAAAATGAAGCGCATCTATCGTATAACTTCTAAATCAAAAATAATAAGCTCTAAAAATATGTTTTGACACCTTTCCTTCCCCACCAGCTCAGAAAGGCAATTGCATATCGAAATGGTTGAGGAGATACCCTTGCTGTGGCAAGCCTTCTTCTCGGTTCTGTGCAGGCTAATAAGGCTACGGCTTTGTTGATACATTTTTGGGAGGAGAGCGTATTTAGAGGGAGAAATTGGATGCTGAGCTTTTGTTGTGATAGCTCTAAGACTCTGTATTTTGGCTTAGAGTTCTAAGACTCCATTTGAAAAAGGAAAAAAGGAGAGAAACCAGCAGAAATGATTCAGGTGTCAAACAAAAATCTCTTCCAAGAATAAGATTTATTTCACTCTGTAACCCTTTGCCAGAAGTTTGTGTTTTTGGGAAATGAAAATTTCTCTCTTGGTGGTATTAGTAAAGCAAAACCAGCTGAGTACATTCAAACAATGGACAGAGTATGTCTCTGCTAATTTTGAATTTTCTGGCTTTTGTCACTGTATGTCATAGCCGTAATTATTATTTAAACATAGAGGTGAACTGCAAAACATAAATGCAACTTTAGCTGAGAAATGCTGTATAAAATAAAAGTTCCTGCTAAGTTGTGCAAACCTTCAGCACGGCTGCTCATTTTAATTTTTCCTTTTCTTAAAATTTTGTCTGCCATCTGAAATTACCCCAGTGTATTGAAAAGATCCCAATGAAATATTTATGTACCAATGAAAAGTAAATTTATAAGGTGGTGGGAAAAGTAAATTTATAAGGTGGTGGTTGGGTAATTTGGGCACTTCCACAGACTGAATGGTGAGCACAGATTACTGTCTCGGCAGAGGCTTTGATAGCCTGGTGCTCACCTGAGAGTGTGGCCCAGTGCTGGGGGTGTCAGGCTTTCCTCCTGCCTCCCATTTGGCAGATCACTTCGTCCAGTTAACATGCGGCATTACAATGTAATCCTAACTCTGTGGCTGTGCGCTGCTCTACTCGTTAAAATGTGAAGTTTTCCAAAAATTACAGCTGAGTCTTTTTTTTTAACACTAAAGAATAGCCCACCTTTAGAGGCATATCAAAAATCTATGCAAACATATGCTCTGTTTTGAAATAGGTAATTTGGAATAATGCTGCTTTACAACTGCCTTAATTTTGGCTTTCCAGGGGTTTGCTGTTAGGACTGTTGATAGTCCTCACTGCTTGTCCCTTTCTCCTCTTGTTGATAAGAATTGTTTAAACTGTTACAGGTTTGTTAGAAATGATGCTTGTGTTGTAGAATTCTTGTATTTAGCTAGTGTTGCCTAATGAAGGCAAAAGAAACTTGGCTTGTGGCCGTTCACCTCAATACCAGGAGACAGCGCCTGCGCTTGTCACACATAGTGCTCAGAAGTCAGTGTGAAAAACCCACCTGAAAACTTAAATCCCATGTATGCGTTAGAACCAGTTAAAGTAAATCAGTAAAATCTCAGAATTTTTTAATGTGCATATATGTATGTATGCATGTAAAAAAGTAATTAAATTGTACTCCCTGTTCCGGTACACTTTAACAGTCTCTAGCAATCCAGTTCCATCATTCCTACTCTTAATTTCTGGGGCTATTTCTAGCCACGAGTAGCCCCTATTTGTGTACCTTAGAGCATGACAGATGATATGCCAGACGTGTGTGTGGTTTTTCCATCCTTGATGGAGTTGTTGGGATGAAAGAAGGAAGAAGCCTGTCTTGGTATCCAATTGCCCTCCTAATCTGATCTCACACTAGCATGGCAACTATGGAACTTGTCTAGAAAGGTAATATAAATTGCTACGACAGATTATGACAAATGTATAATATTAACCCACTCAAAACTAATGGGAGCTGGAGAGACTATAGCAAAGGTTCTGGGATCTTTATCTGGAGTCTTTGTTGCCTTTACGGCAATTTCTCTCTGCTGTTAAGTATATCTGCCTCGGCGGTGCTGGGTGGTGAGCTGATGATTCTGCTGCATCCTCTGCAAGCATCTCTGTAGTATGTTTTAATTGTGAAACTAGCTCCTCGTCCTGAAAAAATCTTATGCATATGCTTAAAACCGGGGTTAAACTGGAAAGAATGCTTTCTTTTGCTGTGCCAAACCAAGAGAGCACTTTTTGTTTTCTCCCCCCGTTTCTCTCTGTGACTAGGTGTGGTGTTCTGCTGTTTAGGGGGCCTGCTGATATTTTTTGAATAAGGATGTGGTTAGAAGCAATAAGGGAAGACCAATGGAAAACTTGAAGCAGGGAATCGGGTCACTTCTCTAACAATCTCTCATATCTACACAGTTAATATAAAAAGATAAAGGGGCCTGTAAAACTAGGTTTATTCAACCTTTTTGTTATACTGTAGAAAGAGCCCTCTCCTTCAGCAGCTTCTGTGCTGGTTACTTAAACAGACCACAATGGAAAGCAAAACCTTTCCTGAACGTTTGAGAGTCCTGTTGAGGTGCCTGGTCTGAGTTCGGTTCTAGACCTGGGGAAAGTAGGGTTACTTTTGCATGCAAACAGTGGGCAAAGTGGATTTCAGGATGGATTCGATGTGGGACCTGCTTCAATAATCATCAGAATAATTACATGAGGTACCTTCCTTAACTGGAGGGAAGTCTGGCCCTTGTGTAGTTTTGTAAAAGCTATTATGTTTCTGTCCCCGAAAAGCAGCTCGTGTGTGCATCCTTAAAAATACCATTTTGTTTTATCTGGTATATCTGTTTGAGTAAGCTTTAAAATGTTATAAAAGAGAATCCTGAATGATGAAAAAAAATTATATTGGTAACAGTAGGCAATATGATATTAAGTCACTGCCATTCATACGCTCTGGGTCTCTTGTATTTCCTTTTTTTTCTCTGTAACAAACTAAACAGGCTTTGGCAACACAGGATCTTATAACATCAAACTGTACTAAAGGCAGATTTCCACAAAGTGCTTGCACAGCACAGAAAGTTTAAGCGTTGGCACTGAGACAGGTTTGTGTGGTACAGAAGAATTCTTATATTTGAATGTTTCTATCTTACAAGCCTTTATATGTCAAACTTTAAGTGGAATTGACTGTTTATCCCAGTTGATTTTGACTAGTGACGCCTTCCAGGTTGGAGGGCGCTCACTTCACTCTGTTTCCCATCAGCACTCCTTGACTACCAGCATGTGGTGCCAATTTGTTCCTTCTGTACAGAGAAGAAAAGAAGTTTGGATTTAATTTTAAGCCTTGACACAAGGTTTAATTTGCTAAAAAGGGGAGCTGTGCCATTGTAAATCTTGGAGGAGACACCAAGGTTGCAAAAATTGTCAGCCCAATCTGTTTTGTGCACCATTTCAGTTGCTCTATTAAAGGAACAATATTCCTTTTCACAGCTTGTTCAGCTGTATCAAACCACACAGGTTAGCATGTTGTTGGCTACTTATTGTACCTTTTCTTGCTTTCTGATCAAGTTTTTATGATAAGAGGGAAATTTATGTGCTGAAAATGATTTATCAATGTGTTAGGAAGAAAAAAAGAGTTATTCTGTTTCAGGTGCCTAAACCTCAAAACACAGCAGTTTATGGCTTTGCCAGAGAGTGTCACAAAGAGAATAAAAACGTGTTCTCATTAAAATCTCCCTAGTCTTACAGAGGTAAGTGTGTCACGGATATAGTACTGTTCTTTTGAGAAGAAAACTGTGGTAGCACGTGGTGTTGGTGCGTGAAGGGCTCAAGTACTTTTTTAGTACTGGTGTCAAGTCAGACCATACTTAGCTCTAAAGACTAGCTGGTCCTGTGCTCAGATTCTGATTTCTGCTAGGATGATGTAAACGGTCCTTCCTCCTTCACTGCTTTACATTGTAGAAGAGGAGAAGGTTTAGCCTTGAAACTCCACATCTCTGCTGAGAATGTGAATTTGGTCATTGACTTCAGTAGGGTCAGGGTTTCAGCCTCTGTCCTAATTCTTTGTAAATGTTTTCTGATCCATGATGATATTACCAGGGAAGGGCACTATGACATGATGGGATTTGGTAAATATTTATTTAATCTAGTCTGGTTTAAAAAAAAAAAACCCAAAATAATTTTGTAGTTTGTCAGAAATTAAAAGGTATACCAGGAAAGATATAATACATTAATGTATATTAAACCCATACAACATCTTGCTTTAGTCCATTTTTTATTTTACTTTTTAAGAAATGGATGTCTGACCCAAGAGTTCGTTTATGCTCATCTGTCACGTAAGTCCTTTTTATTTCTTGGATTAAGTGCTACAGACCTAATAAATCATAGCTGCTCTTTTGGCACCATTCCAGCTCCTGCTGTCAATCTGGGCAATGTGCATGTGTAACGTTTTAAATTCTGCAAAACAGCAACTTTTTGTTAACTGTAAGTTTGTGCTGTGACTGAGCTTTCAGGATAGTTTCAATTTTTTTTTTTTAATATACCCCAGGTGACTAATACAGTGATTTTAGTATCTTTAAAAGTTGTTTAATTCTAATGTAAAAAACCTACTTTATTCTAAAATTGAAGGGTTATGTTGTCTTGCTCATTCGATTGCTTATTCTTGTAGGGAAGAAAGTCTTTATCCCTTTTGGAAGCAGGAAAAAAAAATCCCAAAGAACCCTGACATTCCTGTTGCTATCTTACATTTACTGCCGCTGCTATACTGCGCATCTTTTTGTGTTATTAACATGTGGTTTTTTTTCATTTTCATCCTCTGATACAGTTGACTGGGTGGGTAGACGTATATACTTGAAATGTTTTTCAGTATTAATGGAATTTAACTGTGATGTAGTATTATAGAGAAAAGAGAAGAAGCTAGAGATGTGCCATAAACCAGACCATTTATCAAAAACACTTTCTTTTGGGTGTGCACAACTGGAATGAAATGGGTTTTTGCCTGTGCACAACTGGAATGAACCTGGAATGAAAATTTCCAATGGCTTTGCTAAACGCAATGAGCTGCTAAGGCTTTGCCAAGACAGAAGGGAATGTGGATCCCATTTTGCCTTTGACTGAGAAACAGAGTAAAATCCAGGCTAGACAGGGCAGGTGGGAGCTGTTGATGCATCCCCTTGTGAGCACGCGGGGCAGCAGCAAGCACCTCTAGTCTGTGCAATTCAAGTATCTCTTATACCTCTAAGCACAAGCACTCTGATTCTTTCCAGACTTAAAACCATGCTCTACGTTGTACATCATACGCCTATTCCAGATTACAGGATTTATGGAGAGGAGGTGTTGGTTGCTTTTCAGGAAGTCATGTAGCCATCTTATCTGGGCTCAGCTCCTTACTTATCAGCTCTGTCTCCGAGATCTTTTTCTCCTGGTATTTATAATAGGATAGCTGCCGCTCCTGAAGGTGAAGGAAGAGTGCCGTTAGATGGGCTTCTGCAGCCTCTCTGCTTACTCTTTGTGCTTCACTCTAACTCCTTAGTGGAAAGATCCATTTAACCCTTTCACTGCTCTCAGTCAGAAATACTATTTTCCAAGTTGCTTTGTATCACAGATGCCTGACACATATTGGTGGAGTTGTGGGCGTTACGTTTTGATTACACATAACAAAGACTGTTTGGGAACAATATGCCACTTCTAAAATTTTTACCTGAATTTAGGAAACTACTATATTCCAGTAAAGAAGACAGATACTGCAGAAGAGTTGCTTAGCCTGTGATTCATCGTTCCCATTTCTAAAGCTCAGTTTACTACAGTATACTTGAGTTATGCTAGTGAAGATCATGCTTTTATTGCAAGGATTTTGCATGTGATGATAGCAACATAGGTCTTGGTGCACGGAGTGGTCTGTCTGTCCATCCGTCTGATCTAGAAACCAGCCTCAGATTCAAGTGAACTCTGTGCTTGTTCCTGCTGAGAAAAGCCTGATGACCCGGCGCCAGCCCTCCCTCGATGCTAGGCATGGGGATTTAAGTCAGCTGCTGAAATCTGGCTCGAGCCCTGGGAGTGCTCACCTCCCACAGTCCTGCCGACAGCAGGAGATGCTGTTAGAGAGGGGAAGTTTCTCCTAGAACGAGACCTCTCCAAGCTCGCTTCTTCTCATCCCATTTGTCCTAATATTTCCATTTAGGGCAAGGCGACAGCTCTGTTTGGGATTAGAGGCATATGCAAGGTCTTGTGATGAAGCACGATGTTGTTTACCTGCAACAAACACGGAGAGAGAGACAGAAATCCCCTCCCAGTGACCACTGGGAATGTCTCAGGCATCTCCTGTTGGTCCTGCAGACAAATCACATTTGTAGGCACGCAGTGTTTGTGCAATTAATCAAGCATGTTCTGAAGCCAGTGTAATTTGGAAAGATGACCATTTATAGAAGATTTGTTGTTTGCTGACCGCAGTTACAATTATCCAGGAGAACAGATAGGTCAGATTTATTTAATTTGCTTTTTTTGGTAAAAGCAGTATATTCTGTTAAAATTGGCTAGCAAAAGATTTGTTTCCATGTGGGTGTGTATTTCAACACTGTGGAAAAATGGTTATTTCATAAGCTTGAACATCAATCTTTGGATTTACACAAATTTTAAATAATATTCCTAAGAGTTTGTAACGGGAGCCAAGAGTTATTTTCTGGTTATTAATCTTTCCCCCCCCCCCATCCGAAAACATCCCCAAACTTTGTTTAGCTGTACAGTCTCTTCAGACTGTTGATTGTACTGTACTGGGGCTGAGAATGTTTCAGTTTATGTAACCAGTCCCTCTGTTTAAACTTCAATGACAGATCTTTCCATTTTGTTTACAGCCAAATAACAATGCAAACGTGTCATGCTACAGCCGTAGACATAGTGTGCGGTTATTGAAAAGGGCCTTCACCAAATTGATTTCTCGGTCTTATCCTCTTAAAACTTATTAAAAGCATTTCATTGTTATGTGCGGCTATTAGTGAGCAAAAATCAGCTCTCCTTATTTACATGATAACTAGTCGCTATGTCTTCTCAGTTATTAGTTGTTTGGTTAATCAGAAAGCTGTGTTATTACAGCATTTTTGTAGATTGCAGTTAAGCAGAAAACCCACACGTGGCATAATGGTGAAATGTTTTACTGCAAACCCAAATACTTAACTAAAATCATATCTTTAATCTGTTTACAGCATTGCAATATTTAAATTGTATGCATGGATTTGATTATAAACTTTTACGTAGATATATCTGTGTAGTAGTATTTGGTAATGCAAACGTCAATGTGAGGCAGCTTTCTGGGCATAATTAATACTGAATGACAATTTGCAAGTGAATTCATCTAGTCTCTTCTGGGTTTTCCATCTGGTCCTTATCATGCCACCATGTCCGCTCAGCAATGTTCAAGCTGTCAAAATTCTTCCCCAATCTCTCTATGCACAGAAGATTCTTGCTATTTATCCTTGATAGGTTTTCCTAACCTTCCTGGCAACTTCTTTCTGCTCTCCTAGGAAAGTACAGTGACTTCAAATTGTTATAGTATAATAAATTTTATTTTTTTCCCTAGTCATTTAAACACAGATTTTTGAGGTAGGTTAGTGACGCAGTCCGAACTCAGACTCTATATTTGGCTACTGAAAAAGAAAACCACAACCAAAAAAACCACCCCACATGCTAAAATACTTTTCATAGATTTGTCAGCCTCTCTCTTGAAACTAGTTGAGTATTTTGCTTTCCACTGCTTTGCCTGTGGTGCGGAGCACTGAGCGGCTGTGCAGGAATTACGTTCCTCTTGTGCTTAACCATGGTGTTCTGGTATCCAGCCTAAACTCACTGACAGCAACTTTAGACCCATTTAGATCTGTGCCAGCATTAAGATCTCTTCTTCATTTACCTTTCTGCTATCCTGAGTAGTCCTGCTCCTCATCTGCTATTGCTTTGCCTACGCTTAATATCCCATCTTGAACTTGTACTTTGTATACCTATATTTCATTACATGTGTATTAATCTGGTCCTCAGGGACATATGATACATTTCTAGGAAATATTACTACCCTTCTATGGATGGATGATACCCAGTGACTTTTGTATTGCCAGCAGACTCCACCATGCTCCTGTTCTTTATGGCAAAATCGTAAATGGCATCTTATAAAAATCTTGCTTAAGGAACTTCACCATATCTTCCTTCCAGCTCAAGAGCATAACATGTCAAGGTTGATAGTTCATATGGCTTATTTTTAATTCTTTTTTTTTTTCTTTCTACCTCATTTCCTTCAACTTCAGTCTCTCCTTGAGGAGCGCTGGGTTTACGATAGATTTTCATGGTTTTTAACAGGGTTGACAATTGCTGTTTTGCAAAAGCATTTACCATTCACTGCTCTTTCCTTTTTCAGAAAGGCAGAGAGTACAGGGCTAGCATAGGTTTAAGATTCCCTATATAAATCCCACAGCACCCCCCTTTAGAAGTATTGTCTGCATGAAATTCAGTGACTTAAGTACATTTGTTCAGGATTTCTGGACTTCTGACAGCCTGGGAAAAGCAGTAGATCCAAATGATCCCCTGGACATCTGGAAATCCTAGAAATGCCGTCCACGGAGAACAAGTGCTGTGAGACTTGTGTTTCCAGGAAGAGTCCAACCTGCTGCTCAAACAGCGCCTGCATGCTCGGGGCACGCACGGCAAATCGGCCTCTTCCTGGAATCCTCGGCCTGAAGGACCGTGTACGGCAGAGTGCGTGCACACAGGCTCCTCTTCAGAAAATACCTGACGAAATATGTGGTGACCGTTGCTTAGTCCACTCTATTATTTGCATGTTCTGGAAAAAAGAAAGAAAAATTGATTTTTTTTTTTTTGTATTTTATTCTCACTTGTGGTCTTAAGATATTGATGGGAATGAGTAGCCCTAGACAGGGAGAAAGTATTTAAACTGTATCTGTTCAGTAAACGAAAACACGTGTTTATCTGCCTCACTGTTGTTTTTTTTTTTTCTATGAAACTTTTTTCCTGGAATCTTAATTTGGATATTACCCAACCTGGGACGCAGCTTCAAAAGTATTCTTACAGCCCAGAATACATGGCTGTGGATAATATAGAGCTTTGAAATAGAGCTGGGTCCATAAGATCCTTCTTAACTTCTCTGAGTATAATATTTTGTCTGTCAATAATAGTCTCCACAAAGGTGAGCATCTACTTTAATGCTGAGATGGAGACCAGAAGCCAGGTGGATGAGGCAGTGCTGTGGAGATAGCACAAAGGGCAAAAATTCGATGAGGTGACTAAAAAAACCTTGTCTTGGGCCAATATCATCAAATACTTTCAGCTACTGGACAACACATGATTATGACTGTGCACCACTGTTATATAAAAATTTTTGTAAAGCAGCCAAAAATATGTTAAGTGAACTTGTAGGAGATGAGGAAGAACATAGCAAAGGTTTTGAATAATAATTAAAAAAAAAAAAAAAACAACCAGAAAGCAAAACTCCCAGATTTCCAAGAAACAATATTTTTTTCTTTGGAAGGAAAACATAAATACACCCCATAGTCCTGAACAAATGCACATGATGTGTGAGCGACTAAGGGATTAATTCTTCTCCTGCATCAAAAACAAGACCAAATACCCAAAGTCTCAACTAAATTAGCTACTCGGCACCTCAGAAAGCTTAATTTACAGTTGTTTCTGACAGGAGAATGTGTAGCAGAACTATCTGACAACGAGAAATCCCGTTCCCATGCCTGAGAAAACTTCGGGCAATGTCTTGAAAGGAAAGTTCTCGAAAAGCTCTGGTAAGAAAACAGAAGCTGTGAATCATGCCATGCAGTATTAAAGAGTTTAGAAAGCCCGCTAAGAAGTTCCATATCAATGCTTTTTCTTAAATATATTCAACAAAGGGACTATTTCCCTTGAACATTTTCAAATTTCAGCTTCCTCTCCCTTCTGCTTTTTTTAGCAATTGAACTGCTCAAAAAACTTGCAGTTATAGCTTTTAGTGTGAAATCCCTCGATTTCTTGCTTTTTATTTTCCTGCTTCTCAATAGGTTTAGAGAGAATTTTAAAGTTATAGCCTAAAAGGTGACTATTAAAAGAAAGAGATTATAAAAGCAATTGTAGAAAAGTTTGGGAACTTATAACTTGTAACTCTTGTTATAGCTACAGCAGAACCGAATATGTGGACACATCATTTTGTTCTCCCACAGTGCTCTACAATGTTAAAATAACTTATTGAATCTTTGATTTCTTATCAGTCCTTTGCTGATTCATCACTGCAAAATGCATTGCCAATAATGGCAGTGGAAGAAACAAATTCAGACTCCCAGGCTCCATGAACTCCTCTGATTAAACTTTCCTGAATTCCAATTAATATTTGATGAATCTCACATCTCTGGAAGTGCAAATCACTTAAGGAAAAATTCTTTGGGATTCATTGCTTCATCTGATTCCTTGGAAAAATCTTAACAGCTGGCTGCTGGGATTGAGTTGCCGGCTGATTATGGGAATTCTCCAACTCAAGTTTGGATTTTTTCCTACTCCTAATCAAAGCTCACTGCTGTAACTTTTATAAGTTAAGAGTTTGTGTTGTGGGTTTCGTCTGGGATTTTGTGGAATTTTTTTTCCTAAAATATAATGACTGCATGCATTTCTGTGGGCCTGGCTTATGTAGAGGTCATTCTTATCTTGAAATGTTGGAGTTGTGTAATGCCCTGCTCCCCAAGAGCAGTCTCAACCTTCAGGCTGATCAACAGCAATAACAAAAGGTCTCACTTGTGAATTTTTGTTTGTTTGTTTTCTTTCCTGACTTTTCTTTCCAGAATTTTAGTTTGACTTTTTCTTGTAGATCCAATGAGATCTTTGAAACAAGTCTGATGAAAAATTTTGAAATGATGGCTTAATGAAATTTGTGAAAAAAATGGATGTTTCCATACTACATATTTTTGTCCATTAGACGCACAAAACCCTGCAGCAATAGAACAGAAAAACTGCTCTGAGCAATAGCTCAGAAAAATTGTGCTTTCCTATGTATATTAAGTAATTTTTCTATACTTTATTATTTTAATAATGTAACTAATGTAAGGGATAAACTAAAAAACTAACATGGAAGGTTAAAATGTAGCTTTCTTCTCTGGCTTCTCATCTGCTGTAGAAGATGGGAATTTTCACTTCTCTATCCTCTCAATTGTATGCTATAAAACCTGTTAGTGTCACTGAAGATTATACGAGGGTTTCTATGGAGAAATTTAGTCTATATTTTACATATATGAAATTGTTAAATTGTATCGCATTCCTAAAATGATTGCTGCAGGACAGCTGATATCCAGCTAACTCACGCAAAGCTGCTTTTATACCATCCAAGGTACAAGTAAATGGGGAATGAAAAGTTATGAAAGCAAGCCTCTTTTGCTCAAACAAAGCAAATGCTCTGGGGTAAAAATAAATAAATATAGAAAAGAAATAGAAGAATGCATGTTTCACCCCTCACTTCCAATAGCTGCTGCTTGGTGTTGGATAATTGCTGTACAAGCTCTTCTGATTTAGATATGTACTTTGTTGCAAGGATCTGTCTTCTAGGTGGAAAGGAAAAGTGGGTTTGGAAGTTGTCCCTGGTTATTCTCTGGAATAAGGAAGGATAATGGAAAAATGAAATGGTGCCTAGAGAAGGAAAATACTTTCAGTTGTGCAGGCAGAGTTTCCATTAAAACTTAAGTTTCGTTATGTTCAACAGTCATGACGGTCCTATCAGCCATAGAAAGGATAATCTTAAAATACCTCATACCCTTGATCTCCACCTGACATAGTAGTACGGCAATGGTATGTACTGATGTATCTATGCATTCAGCAACACACAAGTTGGTTTAAATTGTGCCATGAACACGTGAAAACACAGAGCAAGAGTTTGGGGCTGGGGGGAAATGCCCTGTGCTTCACTCCCTTGCCTAGTCACCAATGGGGCAATGCTTTACCTCCAGCTGAAAGGCCAAGCGCGTGGTTGCCTTTGTAGCTGGTGCTCTTCTGGGTTGACCAAGTGATGCAGCTGCCCTGCTCGTGCAGCAGATGTGCTTAATCTCGAGAGGTTTTCAGCCTCCTCTTTGCTGCGGCATGGGAACCTCAATGCATTTCCCAAGCCAGGTCTCAGCGTGATACAATTAGATTATTGAAGAACGCAGTTGAGAAAAGGCACCTATAACTAATTTGTGTTAGTGGTGAAAATTGCTTTAGACTGAAATTTCATAAGCCTGTCTTCGTGTCATTTGTTGTTCAACAGATCTGATAAGGAAAAACAACATATTAAAAAGAAAATATTTTCAGATAGTTTCATGCACAATAATATTCCCTTTTCTTATTTTGCTTCAAGAAAGAATTTAACGCTTCTATTTTTCAACGTCCTTCTCTGATGTATGGGGCTTTTTCCTTGCATTTTATTGGTGTACCATTTTAACAGTATAAACTGTGTAAACTGACTGCTTTTTCTTGCATATGGAGCTTTTATTAGAAGAAGTTTGAGTGGGTTTTATTAGAATTGAAATCTGCGAAGTTTGTGACACCTAAGCTATGCTCAAACTACATCTTTTTGTCATAAACCACTAGTGTCTTTCTGAAGTGTACTTTTCTCATTAGAATACTTAGAAAATAAAGGCACAAATTAAAAATAAAATTAAGCATCCTTAAGTGAACTAATGATATTGCACTTTACAGCAATAAATTGTACATCCCAAATGATGTAATTCTGCATGATAATATTGAGTATTGATTTCCCCTGCCCCAGGCAAGACTTTTACTTCCTGCGGAAGTATACTCTGTTATACTGCATAAGATGTTGAATGTATTTAGTTTTCCCCAAAAGACAAACTGAATTTTATTTTACATATAGCATTGCATTAAATTCCAGTAGATACAAAATCCGTGACCTGCAGTCAGAAGCATTAATTGATGATTACATTAAAAAGATTTACTTATTCTTAGTGTTTTAGTGTAATGGTATGATGTGGGATTACTGATGTATCTAAATATTATGAAGCTTTTTATGAGGAATTCAGGATATTTAATTCTCTTCTCTCCTTGTGAATAGATGTGGAAAAACTTTATACAAGGAAGATCACAAACCCTACATGTGTGTACTCCGCAAGGCTAAAAAATTGGTTAAAATTCTGCTGAAGTTCATTAAAGAAAAAGGGGCGTTTTAGGTAGAGTGGGGTATCCCAGCAGTCGCAGGCTTATTTCCTCTTGCATCGATGGTATTTCTGGAGGCTGTGTTGTGCTACAGGCTGAGGCTTGGTAAATATCTCTTCTGTTCTAGGAGTGGCTAAAATAAAGTAGAGATGGTCCAAGCTAATTGTATTGATAAGATCGTTAACTGGGACTTAGGTGGGAACTTCTGGTATATTCATGATTTAATTCTGGAGTTTATTTAAATGCAGTAATATTTGTAGTTCATACTAGCACAAATCATTGCAACACGCAAGATGCTGGTGGTTGTTGTTTTCTTTTTGTGTTTGGCAATTTTTCCTCCTCTGTGCATACCACAACAGTATACTTTTTTTCCATCGTGACAACACTTTATGGTACAGACAAAGGGAATGCCAACCTCAAGCTTCCTGTGTGTGTCCTGTGCTGCTTTCCTCTAGTAAATGGTACCACTGGACTGTGCCCACACAATGCTTAAGGTGTCCTGCCCATCAGTCACTAGTACCACAGAAAGAAATTTCTCATGCACCAAACCATTCAAACCAACACATAATACCTAAATGGTGTTATTCCTCCGAGTTTTAAAGTCAGTTGCATTGTGAAGCTGCTCTATCTACTACTGCTGAATCTCCCACCAAAGAATTTTACCAGTTCACTCTGGCCAAATAACACTTCTGGAATTATAAAATATATAGGTTCTATTTTTCCTTCCCTTCAATAGGCAAATTTTAATGAGACCAAAACCTGACAAATAAAGAACTAAAGAATAGAAAGAACTTGCAGAAAAAGCAGTTTCAGGCTTCTTTAATTATCCACGGATGCCAAAAGGCACAAGGAGGAGATTAATATCAACAATGTCATAGATATTTTTTTATTCTATAGTGATCCTGTCAGTAAAAGAAATTTAATATAGACTCTCTTATCGCTCTCTACCATCTCATTTAAGCGTGCAGGTGACTGAGTAATGCACCCCAGGAAAATTCATCTTTTCAGAACCTGTATTTTTTCTGACACAGGCAAACACTTTGTGCTGGGAAAAGGGATGAAGAGAAGCAGCACTTCTGCCACGGAGTGTTTTTCCAGTGTACGTTATTTCTAAATACTGCAGGGAAATTACAAGAGTAGCAGCATTATGCTGTTGCATGTTTGGTGACTATGGAGAGGGCTGCAAGCTTATTTATACTTATCTTGCTGGATGAGACATAAAAGGCAGGATATTTTGTAGCATCATTTATCTTTTTAAAGGCTGTATAGAGAAGACTTCTTCCCTCAAACAGCCTAGGTTATAATCTGCACTCTGGGAATTTGCACTTATCTGGAAATCTTAGTGGTGGCACAAGTTTGCTGTTTCTGAGGAGTCTCATCATCTGATCTCTGCATTATCTGGGTGGTTCCACTCAGCACGCTGCTCCCTTCCCTCCACCCCAGGCTCTCAGTAAGCCCCTTCTTATGGGGCAATTCCCACAGATCTCAGCTACTTGCCTAGTGCTTGAACCTGTCCTGTCATTTGTGTAGCTAGTCCAGAGGCATTGACCCTCAAACCAGTGTGTGAAGATCACCTGGGGTACAGCTATGGCACGATGTAACTCTTCTTCTCTGTATAATTTGATTCTCAGTGCTTGAAAAGTGCGTGGTTATTCTCTGGTGGCATAAGGAGGTCATACTGTGCAGGAATGTGGCAGTAGGAGAAGACAGGTGTAGACAGCACTGGCAAATACCCTGTGATGCATCTAACCCATCTCCTGTCAAATAGCTTCCCTGCAAAAGCACTCATAGGGTGAGCAAATAAAAAAAAAGAGTATGTCCAAAAGAAGGTTTTGCTGCTTTTAGAGTGGAGCCATTTGTAAAAGTAAGAGAAAGTATTCTATAATTAATAAATAATATCAGCCAGAATGAAGATTTATTGCCCATCTTGCTATGCACAAATATACATACCTGTATAAAGATATACAAAAACTTACAGCGTAGCAAATATTTATTAAGAAAAGGATTTGGCAAGAAAAAGGCTTAATTTCTCAGACCTGAGAACTACAAGCCAGTGCTCTCATTCCTTTTTAACTGGGATCAGAAAATTAAGTAATTTGGACAAAGTTTCAGAGAAGAGCTGTGGTGGGGAACTGAAGATTAAATACAAGTGTTACCTTTAGTATCAGGACTTTTTTGGGTTTGATTTTTTTAATCAACAGAAAACTTTCATTGTCTCAGGACTAACTTCTGTTTCTTTTCAGCTACTGTGAGAGTGTCTTTTGACAAAGGCAAAAGGTAACCACACCTTTAGAGTTAAAAAGGCAGACAAACTGATACTGAAATAACTGAAACTGCCTCTCTGAGGAAACTTCAGAGGAACTGTACCTACATGCGCTTGTCCCACATTTGAGGATTTTAGGGGGATTTGCTGTTTTGCTTTGGGTTATCGTTGAACCTCAGCTAGACTTTTTCTCATGGGCATTACTGATCCATGATCCCCAGACCAGGTAGGATGGGGGTAATCTTTTTCTCATTACACTTGCAGCCCGATGTCCATGTTAAAGATTACTGGAGAGTGGGCAGGGAGTTTCTTTAAGCTGAGGGATTCAATTCTTCACGGTGCTGAGTATATTTTCCAAGTGTGTTTCCACTTGTGTGGAGCCCAGGGTCCTGAGCATCCCAACCCATAGATGTTGTTCCCATGGCTGGAGGTCAGCTCCTAAAACCACAGGGATTCTGTGGGAAATGCACTCTTCTTTCAAACTTATCTCTCCAGCCCTCTTTAATAAATGATGTGTTCATGATCTTTTAACATCAGTAACAATTTGTTAGTCATATTACACTGTAGAAGAGAGAGACTGGGAAGCTATCTGAACCATTTTAAAACTTAAATTAGCCACCATAAAGTGCAGAATAAAATTATAAAGACTTTCTTGTAATACAAAATTCATAGAGACAAAACTCTAATTTCCTGATGGATATATGATATTAATGTAACGGATACCTCAGTGTAGTTAAATTGCATTAAATGGTTATTAATGCTTGAATAAACTTCAAGGAAGTGGGCACTGGTTGAAATGGGATAATATTTTGTTCTGCTAAATTATACGTTAATTGGTATTTCCTCTCTTGTAAAAGGACCTAAAGGGCTTAATAAAATATGTGGTAGAAATATTATTTTTTTCTTCTTGAGATGCTAAGTCTAGGGTTTAACTGGAAACATTTCAAATCATTCCCAGAAAATTCGTCGGCACTCATGATGACATGGCTTACAGGACTCCCCAAAGTAAATAATTATGGCTTTCAGTTATTCAAGAGTACACAGGGCGATATGCAAGGGAGGGAAAGAAAAGCTACAAGCGAATTGTTTGCTGTCTTAATTTCACGTCTAAAAATTATACTTCCTTTGCTGAGATGTAGGTAACCGCTTCCAGTGTTGTATAGTGGATAATGAAGATTAGTGGCACGACATGGGGAGACCATTACCTGTGCTAATAGTGGAGAGGAGCTAGCAAAGGGTCTCAACACCCATCTCCAGATAATTTGGAGAGGAATCAGCAAATTGGGAGATGATTGTTTAAGAAAATCTCATTTAATACATCTAGTTCAGTGGTTTAAACTTTCCTGAAGTGATTTTTATTCCTCCTTTGTAAAACTGTTTATTCCTTTTTGTGACAGAACTGACTAGAATTGTTATGTAAGGGTGAAGTATGATATTCCTACATGGAAACATTGAATATGGAGACTCTTTAATTTGGAGAAGGAAAAGAGAAAAAAATCTCTATATGAATGTGTATATTCTTATATTTATGGATTTATTGGTATTATGAATAAGCTTTCCTTCACGTGAACATTCAATAGTGCTGCACTTAATTACTGAAAATGAGATGCTTCCACCTCTTCTTCTAAGGGAACTTGATTAATGAGTGAATGCATACAGATAATTAACTACATCACACAAAGGAAGTAAAATTATTTCCTCAAGAACACAGAAGTTAGTGAGGATGCTTCTACCTCTCGCTGTATAAAAGTCATTAATAACTTGATTGCAACGTTGGGTTTTCCAAGGTGGATATACAAAGTTATGTTTTCTCTGCTCCTCCCGGCCCCCCTTCCCATGTTAAAAACAGACCCTCTCTTACAGGTTTCTCACAAAATCCTTATTTTTCAGGAGATACTGTCTGGGAAACAGAATTGCAGCCCCCAAATATCCTTAACTGAGATGATATCCTCACATAACTTAAAGCAAATCACAGAGAAAGAATGAGGTTAGCCAAAGTTTTTGAGCTCTGTGATTTGTCTTAGAAGAAAAACATGATAGTGGAACCAGATACTTTTGATACAGTATAAATACTTTCATATTTACAGAGAATGGGCAAGTTCCCATTTCCTGATTGCTGAAGGAATTGTATAGGAGACAGCGCTTTTTTCCAGCCAAATGTGATCCCTTCCATAGATTTAATTCAGGGTCTGGCTACAACTGTTCCTCTCGCTCTGCCTAGTCTTTCCTCAGCTTCCCTTCTCTTCCTGCTTATTTCCCTCTAAGACACTCACATCTTCAGAAAGCCCTTTATCCATCTGTGCATCCAGGGGCCATCCTTGCCCGAAGTACCAGCCTGGGTCTGGAGCGGAGGCTGGTGCCCTTTCAGCTACCTGGCTACATAAGGTGATCTTACAACTACCTTATCTGAAGGCCCGTAATTGAAAAAAAAGTAACTTTCAAGGAGGCTTTATCCATTTGCAAAAGCGTGCGTGTAATTGTGGAAACAATGCGTAAGAGCATAGCTGATTGTAAACAAAAACTGTTTTATAAAAGCCAGGTGCTGCGGAGCCCTGATTGCCAGCCCTGTGCTGGCTTGTCAGAGGGAGCTTCGGTAAGTTATGACTTAATGTAACTTTTCCGTAGCGTAGGATATGTTTGATGATGAAAGAATAAAGGAAGAAACTTCCCCGAGGAACACAATATTGTTGTGACCTTTGCTTTAAATCTTACTCATCCTCAGCTGATGCCAGAAGAAGACATGGCACTTAGGGACTTGGTTTAATGGTGGACTTGGCACTGTTAGGTCTACGGCTGGACTCGATCTTTTCCAGCCTTACGATTCTAAGAAAGCCCCGAGTTCCCAATTGGTCCGTGGCAGGCAGCTCACGCGGGTGCTGTGGTTTATCCAAGGCAGAGCAGGGTGATGCGAAACATCCAGTGCATGGTGAGCGAGATCTCCCTGAGCCCTGGGGGGACTCGGCACTTCTGAAGATGAAGCTCACTGGGAGCTTCACCCTGTTTTTTTTTGGCTGGCGAAGTGCTGCTGGTGTAGCAAGCTGAATGCAAGGGGTACCTTGCGCTGCTCGCTGCACCGCTAACTGGGATCATTTGTGCCTGGGGGGGGAAAAAATGAAAAAAAGCCAAAGCAAAGTCATTTGACCCTTAGAAATACTTTTTTTCTGAGAAAGAGAAGAGGATAACTTAAATGGTATGATACGCACAGCTAAGTAATTTGTGAAATTCATCAATGTATTTCTTTCTGATATTTAACCTGTGTGCTCTCCAGCCATTCCTCTCCAGCTGCTCCACCCTGAGGCAGCTGATGAGCTCTCCCTTGCAAGGCATGCGATGAGGCTTGCTCCTCTGAGCAGACGTTCACGCTTTGGTCCCAAAGGAAACAATACCTTCAGCATCATTTGGGGTCCTCACCGTGGCACCCTCCAGAAAGGTGTCCTTGGCAAGGGACTGCGCTCAACTGTTTCCACCCGCACAGGGAAATATAAAAAAAGAATAATGTCCTCTGCAAAAGGGTTTCACATGGAAAAGTCTGACCTGGCTGATCCGGGAGGTCAGGCTATAGATAATCCAAAGACTCCTAAAGGGTATTGAAATTTTAGAAGTTGTTAACACGGAACTGCTGTGTGTATCCTGGTATCACGAGGTGGTGCGAGGTTATATTCATGCCACTGCAGAGTCTAACTGACAGAGCTGCTGAGCATTTTTAGAAACAAACTGCTGTTTTGGGTGTTGTGACCATTTTCTCCAGAGTAGAGGGAGCCAGAACTAAGTATCGCTCCACCAGGGATGAACCATTTATTAGATGATCTCCCTGAGCTCCCAGCCTTTTCCTTCCCAGCTCAGACACCCCGCGCAAGAATGGAAACACTTTGTGGGCTTCATCTTAATAGGGACTCCCCCACCCCAAAACAAGATCTTTCTCCAAAGATTATAATTAATTGCAAAAGTTAAAAATAAATCGTGCTAGAGCACCATTGATAATCCTCCTAGGCTGGCTTTCATTCATGTTAATGTGTAATACAGCCACAGTAAGATTTAATTTTAACCATAATTATAAAAGTTTGAAATTAAATCTTACTAGGGATGTGTTCTCCATTAATATGGACAAAAACTGATCTGGGAGGATTATTATGGGGGACACAAGAAAGATTTAATTTTTAACTTTTATAATTAATTCAAAAATGTGATAAAGGATTTTGTTTCAGGGGAGGGGGAGTGCTCTCCAGACCACTAAGACATCCCAGCAGTCTTTCAGAGCCATCTTAATTACAGCCACAAAGAATTATTTGTTAGAGAATAGTGGTCAGGAGCTCAAGCTGCTTCTTTTATCCAGAAATAAATGTGCAGGCACTTTGAAACTTTCACTGAAACAGTTGCTGTAGCTCATGGTGAGGCAAGGAGCTCAGAGGGACACATACGTGTGTGTGTATACGTACAGATATACGAACACATAGAGGTAAAACATGTGTAATATAAACTTATATAAAAGTGTATTTTGATATGTAAATATACGTGCATTTTATGTGTATGTGTGTGCATACTTCTACAAAACTTGCAAGAAAAATGCATTTGTTCATCTATACGCTTCTAAGACTTCATGCACATACAGCCACAGAGATGCACGCAAACATACGGACAGCTTTTCTTCCCATATAAAAAGAAGATACTGCAATAAGACAAAAGGAAGATTAATGGAAACTGTTTCTTTCAATAGACGGAATTGTATTTGGCTGCACTGAATTTCACTGCATCAGTCATGCTGCACAGCAGGCAGAGGGCAGAAATCAAGTAAATTTACTGAAAACTGTCTATCAAAGATCAGGATGTGTCACAATTAAAGACGTATGCAAAAGATTAAAAAGAATCAAGTATTGATTTCACAGGTAGATGTTTAGGAACCAGCTTTGGCTTTAAATTGCAATTTTCCTCTGAAGTACTATGCCTTGATGATTTCACGTTCACTGTATCTTAGTAACTTCCAGATCAAACCTACATGATTTTCCAGTGCAGTGTTGAAATTCTAACATTCAATCTGAAAATTCAAGAAGATTTTTTTTTCTCCTTCACACCATGAAATATGATTGAGTGATGAGTCTTGGTGAGGATGCACAGGGTTCAGAGCCAGGTTTAAATCCTTATCCTGACAGTTCCTCATCAGCTGGGGGCCAGTTTTAATTTCTTTTCCAGAAAAGGTGGTAGCTGTTTGTACTTCATTGAGGAAGCACATATTTATTATAGTATGAATAATAAAATGACTTTATTATTACAAATGTTAATTTAGTTTTAAGGGCTGGGTTTTTTACATTTTCTCATAAATTTTACCAAGTTTTAGTAACAAAATAGAAGAATAAGTTGTTTTGTTTTTTTTAACTTTTAAAAATCACTACAAAAAGGTTTGGAATCATGAAAAGCAATATTCAGAAGAGTAAAAATATATGGACAGCGATGAACATTTTTGCTAAATCTGAATTGTTGTAAATATATGTCAAGCGAGTCACAGACCCTTTCTCCTCATCTTCATGTTTTCAGAAAACGTATCTGTATTTGCACCTTCCTTAATTAAATAATTATAGAAGGAAAATCTGCACAATTCCTCATTCCATTAATTGAATGAAATGTTTCACAGAGTTCGTATTTTTCATTTATTCTGTAGGTTTTTTGTAAGCGTCTGCTTTCATTTTTTTATTTGCCTTTCCACAAGTGATCAGGTTTGGACCGCTCTATAAAGCACATTACTGTGAAATGCTGTAGTTGTATGAGGCAGATTCTCCCTGCATTAGCACCAATCACCCCTCCTCGCCATACACCTACATTACGAAGGTCGCAAAGTGGCCCCAACTAAAGGGTGACGAGTGGAAGAGCATTTTCGGATAGACAGGATCTCTGAACCACCTCTACAGCCTTTCGAGCCTCGACTCGGCTGTGGGATGTGCTGGGATACACAGACCAGGTTACTTTGGCCTTTCACCTAGCTGCCTTTAAGGCCAGTAATTGGCGTTTCTAAGGAAAAAGGGAGGTGTTTTGTGCAGCGTCTCTCTGGGAGAACACCCTCTGCGGTGAGCATCTGGCTAAAAGCATGCACATGCCTTGTGTTAGTGCCGTGCGTTAGCTTCTGCCTTTGGTGGTGGGTTGAGGGCACCCGTCCGGTTGCAAAAAAACTCCCAACGTTGATAGTTCCTTCCAGTGGCCTGGGGTATGAGCGGCCGTTCCCCACCCCGTCGTTTGAGAGAGGAACACTTCTGCTGGTAACGTGCTAATGCAAGTCACCTCAGCTCTGCCACATTCCCAAGTAAAATAAATTTGGAAGCAGAGTATAATAGAGCTTTTACTGGTGTCCTCTTTGCCGCTGTAGATGTGGATTTGCTTTCTGCATGCTGGTTTTTTTGCATGCGTATGTAGAAAACATACTGCTGAATACAGAAAAAAAGGACCAAAAAAGGACTAAATCAGGTACTTAAAAATTAAATTTTAGGCATCTTTTATAGTTAGATACTTTCATTTTAATCTTATTTGTAACAAGTAGCTGCCATCCTTTGCAAAACCTTATGAATAATAATGATAAAATCAAACTATCGAGGAAAAAGTATTTTTTCTTTTTTCTCTTTTAATTTCTTTTCCCTTCAGAGAAAGCTTTTGGGTCTTAGTCAACATTACAACATAGAATGACCTCCTTTTCAACTTTTATTTTCATTCTAGTGCTAATGCTTTTGTACAAGGCACTTATTGTGTTCCGTTACAGGTTATTTGAACGTTCAAACACAGTTTGACATAGATGGGGAAAGCCATGGATTGTGCCTGTTGACTGAGGTCAATAATCAATAAACACGGCCTTTGAGTCTGTCCCATAATAAGCGGTTGTATAAAGAATGTATTAATGCGGGGAAATGTGAGAAAGTGAAGACGTATTCTTAGGGTGAGCTTTTCCTGTTAGAGCTACGTACCTGGGGAAAATTTGCCTTCATAGTCACTTGCTTCACTGTACTTACTAAAATTGCTGTGCAGAGGGAAAGAAAATCAGAGATATTTAACTAGTGTATTCCGAGGATCTCAAAGTTCTGAAATAGGTAATAACAATTGTTCTCCTGTTATTAAATGAGACATTGGACATGGTATATTGTAAAAACAACATTACTGTAAGATATTTTTAAAATAGTGGTAACACCACCTTTGTTGTACTCAAATTGATGGGAACAGTGATATGGGATTTTATCAGAAATACTTTCTGGTCGATCGCCTGAAGAGGAGGTGAGAGGCCGACTGTGATCAAGTTACAGGATGAAGCATAAGAAAATATTGCTCGTGCTTTCAACAGAAAAAATCTTATCTCAAAAGGAAGCCTTGGATGGCCAGGGTTACTGCTGTTCGTGGACTCAAGAGCTGAATTTATTGAGGCACGAATGGAAGGGAACTTGAGCTTTGCATGCAGTTTCTTGGCCAGGGGTCTACTGTGCATATTGATTTTAGAAATCTGCTGTTGCTAAGTATGTAGCTGAAATCTCCTAATGACTTCTTTGTATTTGGGGAAAAAGAAGTTCAGCGACATCAACTTAACCCCTCTGAATACTTTTTCTTTCCACATGTATCATCAGCCGCAGAAAGATGAGCCCCCATGACTGAACCTCATGGGGCACAGCAATTGCAGCCCAGTTGACACACGCTGCGTGTTGTTCGTGTCTTGGCGGGCAGGCACTTTTGACTGAAAATTTGGTTCTTGTGGCAAATTCACTTTAATTTAAGATATTTATTTACTTATAAGGTGCAGCCAATTAATTCCAATTTAAGGTAAATGGGAGAAAATTATTTTCCTCCAAAACAAAACAACTGAGTTAATACTACCCTTACCCCTTCTGGCTACAAAAAAGGCAATACACTGCTGGGGTCTTGAATTTGTCATTACCATAGAGAACATGTTACAAAATAATAATACTTCACACTGCTATAATATTTTCTGAGGACATCTTATGAACAGTAACGAATGAATGCACGCATTGTATCTGCAAACGTGAGAATGTGTGTCTTTATGGATGGGAAAAGTGAGAGAGCATAACATAATTCAGTAACTTAGTTAAACTTGCAGAGCATGTTATTAACTAATTTAGGAATAGATCCCAGAAATCTAAATTTGACCACTTACGCTTTGTTTCCTCTTCTTGTGGCAGAACAAATTTAATAGTGTGACTCTCTTCTCCTAGTCAACATTTCCAGATTTCCAAGAACCTTCCAAATAACAACTAAAACATTTAGCATTTCATAAAAATGCCCCAAACAATGAAGTTTGAAACCTGTCCGTGCCATTGCAGATATGTTGGATAATGATTGATGATTTAACTTAAAATGCATTGCACTATGGTGTATACACTTGGCTGCCTAGCAAATGGGAAATAGTGGTAATTTCAGGAAGCCCCTAACCTCATCAGAAAATGCCAAAGTGCTTCTAAAGATTCAGCCTCACTATTTAAAAAAAAAAACAAAACAAACAAAAAAACCAAACAAAAACCAAACCACCAACAAAAAACCCCAACAACTTAGTAAAAGATATTTTATTACAGGGTCTCCCCTTCTGTCTCTTTGGCTTTGAGCCAAAGTATACTATGAAGTAACAGTTGGAAATGACCTCCACTCCTTCAAATGTGCTGTTTCTTTGGTTTGGCTTAAAATTAATCGTGTGTTTAAGAAAAAAATAATATTGTAGACATTTCTTGGTAAGCCCCAATTTTTACTCATAATGTGGCTCTTTGCCAGTGTCTAATATGACATCAGAGTGATGTTCCTGTGATTATGCAGTACACATTGGAACTGTAATACATTGCTATGATGATATATTAAACATTGACACGGAACCTGAATATATAATTGGCAATGACAAAAGAAAGCATGATTTAATATCTTCCATGCCACCCTCCCCACTCAAGTTGCTCAGGGTCATGCCTTCTCAGCGCATTCTCATTATTTCCAATAGAATATCTTGATGTTCAGCAAGTATTTATGGGAAACTACAAGAGCCTTTCTCTGTTGGATAAGTTGTGTACATAATGCAACGGTCAAGGGATTTCTAATATGACAACTTTCTTACAAAGGAATGCCTTTAAAATAGATTCCCCCCCCCCCCCCCCCCCCGTTGTATCTAGAAGATAGGACAATGCTTAGTTAAACATTAGGTCATTTTCATGATAATATTAGGCGCTAGATAAGGCTAAAATATATCACGCTCTGCAAAATCCGTCAGCTAATCAGGGTATGAGTTGAGTTGTTTTTAACTTGTTTGTATCTGATTTGTTCTAAGAATTACATATTGTATTTATAAACTCGCAGAGAACCCTTTGGGTATAAACCATCCTTTACATTTTTACATATCCAGCTGAACATTCCCTTTCCCATAGTGTCTCCTTGGTTTTTATTTCTTATAGTGTTCAGCAGAAATGCACCCTGTCAAACACAGCCAGAAGATATCATACCCTTGAGGAAAGTTGAGTGTTCGTGTTCCCATGAAATTCTCCCCCCCCTCCCCAGTTGTGCTGAAGCAAAGATATCTTCCCAGCTGTTACTCCCTCTTTCTACATATTCTTCAGCACCACATTGGAGATTTCTGCCTTTGAACTGCCTCATCTGTAGCTGTCGTCTTTCCTTTTCAGCAAGAACCAAGTAGGGTGCTTGAACTGTTCCGTTATATTTTTTGCATACTGAGGTCTGCCATCCATCCTGTGCTGTTTTGCCAAAGGGAAGGAAAATTATCTTTTCTATGCAATAATGGAAACTGTACCTCTACAAAGCTGAAGTTACTTAACGGCCTCAAATCGTTGTTTAAATTAGCTGTGCCACAACTTTGTCATAGGGCTTGAGCATTTCTGTACCTGTATAGTTTTCTATACTTACCTTTGTGCCTGCTTTTCTAAGGGAAAGGAAAGCCTACTTTCTAAGAGACTAATTCAGGTACAATAGCCTCCTTTTTTTCATTACCCATGTAAAAAAAAGAGCAATGACTCCTAACAGCACCATGATGTGGCTCATTCCTTCCCTAAGAAATGATCCTTTTTTGCACGGTTTCCTGTAAAAACCCATGGCTAGCATGGAAGCAGATTACTGTGGGCCACCTTCAAAGACTTTTTTTCTACTTTTCCCACCTCCCCACACTGCTCTAAGGAGTTTTATTAGGACACCCATGAAATCCAGTGATGTATCTGGTAGCAATCTAAATTGTGATTAGCCAATGGAATTCTGCATTTCCATTAACGTTGAAGCCTAGTGTCCCTGAGATTTATATCCCCGAAGCTCTCAATTGATTTATAACCTGGTAATCCTTTTATCCCCATTTATATGCAGCGTAACTTGACGTAAGTGCTAGAATGTCTCCATTAATCGAATTCAAGAGTGTTGGACTGAGGAACTGGACTAAAAACTTTTAGGCCATACTGTAAATACACTTTGTGTCAAAGGAAGCCAGGAGGTAATATGCCCTTGAGTTTCTTCATCTTTATGTTCACTCTCAAGTGAAATGAAGAAGAAAAAATTCAACCAACTATTAATGCTGTACTTGAAGTATCTGCTGCAATACAAATGTGTTAAAATATCTCGGTTTGCATACTGAGTACAGCCCTGTTGCCCAGTGGATTGCAACACAGCGTGGTTGTGGGTGAGCTTGCATGGACTACCTGGTTCCTGTATGTTGTGGTACAGAGATACCAGCCTGAGTCCCAAACACAATATAGTGTTTTTGTAGGGCTGCTCAAATCCCATTGAAGCTGAGAGGAACTAAGCATCTGGGTTTCAAAAAATGTCTGCTGCTGTGAAGAACTGGGAAGCGAAAAGGTGTTTTTCTTTTCTTGTCTCAAATCATGCAATATTAACTTTTCCTGAGTTGTATGGCACACAAGTGTGGAGTCCCAGCACTGCTAATTTTAATTACGTGATGGAAAATGTAATAGTTATTGCAGCGTTGCATTATTACTACTCCTTCTGTGTGGACTTAAAAATTAGATGAAAACATTGCTTATAAGAAAATCTCTGTAGCTTCTCTGAAACAATGGCTCACCAGCAGCAGCCCCTTTGATAACCTTTAGCGGCCGTGCCTACGGAGGACGGGGGGAGTCCCATGTTACGCTTAAATCAAGTATGTGACAGAGCAAATGGAGGAGCTATTAAAATATATTTATTCATTATTAGTAAATTGCCTTCATGTGGAGTACTATAGAGTAGCAAACTTACAATTTTGTTGACTCATTAAAAGTCTGTGGTGCGATGTCCTGCAAAACCCAAATTTGTATTTATAGTGTTAATTTTAAAGCTCTGTTTAAGCAATTACATCTGTGTATTACATGAAAAAGATGCAGAATAACGGTAAATCTTACAGTATGCTGGAAATTTGCTGGTTGAATACACTACTGTCTGCCTTGAGACTTATTGTGCTATTGGGATAGAACCTGATTTAACCCAGAAATTTACAGGTGAGACTGTGGAAGATAATGTGTGCCACTACTGAGGATGTGTTAATAAATTATAATTCTGTATGCTGTATGCATTCCAATTGCCTCTTTAGTAAATACTTAACACATTAAAGTCTGCCAGAAAATCAGATGAAATGAAACCAATTTAATTCCTTAATTTGTATTATGTTATGCAATACTACATCATGTTGCATCCATAGAAACAAGAAATTGATATTTTCTGAATCAGATCTTCTGTTTCTCGGCAATTTGTTAATATGCTAGTATCTTTAGGGAGCGAACAATAAGATGACTTTTCATGTCTTGGATGTAATGTCTTCTTATGCTGTGGGAGGAGAAAAGGAGTAAATAACAAAAAAGGAGGCCATCGTTCCTGCCTTCCTGTGCTATGATGATGGGCGATACTGCTAATACAAGAGCTTAATATGTTGAAATCTTGTTGTCAAGATCATTATATTTAATGATAAAAGTCAACATTTTTTTTCATCCCAAACATGCTTAAAATTTACCTTGAGTGCCTTAGATGATTAAGTTGTTTAATTTTAAACATATAGATGAATATGTACAGTATCAGGGCATTTAGGTAGCTAATATATAAATAAACCCAACTGTCTACAACTAATCACCCATGAGGGAAAAGTGCTCTTCTGCTGCTGCGTGTGTGGGCTGAGCCGAAAGGCCAGTAGGAATCTGGGAGGTGTAATGGTCATCAGCAACGACAACATCATCAAAAAGCTAATTAGTTTTAAAAACGGCCATACAAAGGTCTTCATTAAGAATTTCAAAAAAGCAATTCAATGACATTAATAGTAGAACTAGTTGGGGAATGAACTATTTGTGAATATAAAAAAAAAAAAAAATCCCAAGCCACTTTCTTTTGATTTGAACAAAGTTAAATTTATAAAATTATTGATAACTCATTTAAAAAACAAACAACAGCAACTGCAGACTTCATGATCTCCTCTGTAGAAGAGGTGCCTGGGAGCTGCTGTGCATCTCGGCAAACGAGGTGAGAAAGGAAAGTGGACTTGAGCCCTGGTACCTGGAATATTGCCCATGACCCTCGTGTGCGGATCTGGTTCAGCTCCTGGAGGGAACTGAAGAAAACGTGCATTCGGTGTCAGATATAACCTGATACGTCAGTGGGCTTGTTCCTGAGTGCAGCTATAGACTATTTTACTGGCCTTGCCTAAAGAGAAAAGAACTGCCATTGCAATATCATGGACAAAAAAGAAAATGAAAAGGATTTAAGTATCACTTTAATTTTCTGAAAGCACATTTAGTATGCTTTGTTGATCCCTAAACCATTCAAGTGACTACTTCAACTAATCAACTATTCACAATCTGGTTTTCTAGTTACTAGAAGAAGCCGAAGTCAAAAGAATAACCATCTTCTGTATTTTGGCTGTGTGCTGTATAAAATAATTGACTGTCTGATGAAAAACTGTCTTGTCATATTTTGTAATAAAATAATATTTTTGTGCATAACTTGACCTGTCCTAGTGAGTTATGCTGCTCATTGTTTCATAGTAACAATTTCCAATGGGATTTTAATAATACTCTTGCTCTTACCATCTTGTACGATGTAAGCTGTTACATTCAATTTGTAAGAAAAAATATTCAGGTATAAAACTAGATAATCTGTATCCCTTTAGAATCAAAAGTCACTTTGCCAAAATATTTTAACACATGAAATTGCTTCTTAAGAGATGTTTGCTATGATAAAACGACAGAAAACTACATTTCCATTATAATTATAACTGACTAGTGGTGCTAAGTTTTTCTAATTTAAAGGTATTCTCAAATCTGACAGCTCTTCCATGTTGAATTATGCATTTCTGGCTCTTAAATAGTTCTGCTGGCATGAGACAGCTGAGATGAAGTTGTCTTTCTAAAATAATTGCTCCATGGAGCATCCATTATACCTTCAGAAAAAATGTATTACTTGACTTCTACAAATTATAGACTAGCCTATAATGGGTATTTTTGACAGCTATTAGCTTTTTAAAAAAAACCTGAGCAGTAAAATGAGTATTGATATCACTCTGCTGTGTCTTGCATGTTAATACCAACCTTTTCTGTACTCCTTTTCTAAAGCATGATGTAATCATTAATTACGATAATATTGATGTAATTGCACTCATCCTAAAATCCCCCCCACTGTAATATCAACGTGTGGTTCTTTTTCTGCAGTAGTACTCACTTCATATTTCCTGTTCTTGGAAAAAGAAAGAAGGGAAAACAAACAGGCAAGCATAAAATCTTATGTCATGTTTTGACATCATCACTGCTCTGGGTGAACGTACCTTGGCTTGTGTGGAGAGTTAGGCTGTCCAGTCTCCGGGAGGTTGTGGTGCTCTGACCTTTCATGTATAATATTGTTGTGTATCTCTTAATACACGGGGACTAATCCCAGATCCCACACCTTCACAGGTAGAGCAAGAAGACTCACAGCAAGACGTTCTGGTATCTGGACCTCCTTTTGTTGGGTGGCTGCAGGAGGCAACTGAGCTCGTGCGTATCTATCACTGCCTCGTGCATTTACACTTTCGGATACTGCTTTAGTGATTTCAGTATTCATCAGTTTGCACCACGTAAATGCATGGCAGTTCAGAAAGCATTAAAAGAGGAGTTTGGGGTGGGGAGCACACGGCTCGGAACAGAAAAGCCTACTGAGCTTTTTCAATAGAAGAAGATATTCCATATATTAAGTATATATTGCCAGTGTTTTATTTAATAGGCTCGTAACTGGAAAGGGTATCTGTGAGAAGGGATGCTTGTCCTCCTACTTTGCCAAACTGTGTATATTCACGTGAAAGGAGCAATCCTTCAAAAAAGAAAGTACAATACATTCATATATACATTGGTTTTGTGAATTGAGCGGTGAGGGTAGGGTGGTTAAGGACAGAGCATGTTTTGTGTCTTTTGAAAATATTGTTTAGACCTAAAATAATAGCATGATTATAATATGCAAAGGAGATGATCTGACTTTCATAATTACAGTTGAATACATTAATTTACGGTGAAGCTAGCCACAATAATAGGGGAGCGTACAAGGTCTTCTGCACTCTGACCATCGCACATCACTACTGCGGTGTGGTTCAGCTGTGGCTGATCCACATTTATGTTTATTTGTATATTTGGTGCTTGAGTGAGGAGTGTGCGTCTGGGAGGCTCTGACGTCTGTTGAGCTGGGGGGAGAGGAGGAAACAGAAGGTATGGCTGGGAGGATTATTCCTGCCCTAGGGCTATTTTGGCAGAGGTTGGATGCTTCTACCAAGTGCCTGCTCTGTGCTGAGCCCCTTCCTGCGCAGGGAAAGGCGTCAGAACCTGCAAGAGCAGATCAGCTTGGAGCAAACGGTGAAATCAGATTAATTGAGTTACTGTGTGAATCAAAGTCTAACCCACCACTGGGTTCCGTTTCGCTTACGTGCTGAGAACACCGAACTTGCATAACAATCACCCAGCAGCCAGGCCGATCGGCTGAGATGTTTGTAAGGGTAACAAAAAAGGGTGAGGATGTGTAACGTCAGTTCTAGCGCTGCACGGGGACAGCTGAACAGCAACAAAAGTAGCACCCACAACTGCTTTCAGCGTCCTTTGATTTCTTGTCTTAAGTATAAAAATCAGCTTTTGAAGAACAGTGAGGAAAAAACCAGACTTCCTTTCAAAGTAAATATTTCCCTTTTCGCAAAATAATCAACACTCCAAGTATTTTGAAATAAAGTTAATGTCATAGTAAGAAACATTAACAACTGTAAAAGTTCTCAGTGTTGACAGAACAAACTCCAGAAATTCCATTATAATCTCGCAAAAAAATTTAATTGCACAATAATCAGTGTAACACAAACTATATTTAGAAGCACTACAATTATTACATAATACATCATGAAGACCCTCTAGAGATGGTATTACCAGAGATTATTGGCTACTTCTGAAAGCCATTAAGGATCTATTAGTTGCCAAACTGGTCCATCCATAACTTTCAGTAATGTCCTCTCTGGAGCATTGCTTGCTTACCACGTGACATATGTAGTAGGGGAGCTTAAGCTTTCAACCCGTGACTGTTGAAAGAAAAAGTAGCTTTGACATCTTGGCTATTTTGTAATGAATGCCTTTATTATGTTCTTGACCCAAGTTTTACAATTATTAGAGGAATTAATCAATATATCTGCTGGGATTTTTATTTTTAATTTGTTTGTTTTGGGATTTTTTCACTCTCCATTAGGTGATTTCTAAAATAAAAATCCTGATACCTATTTCCATGTTAATGGAAGTCTGTTGGACTAAATATAAAATTAAAAACACAAGTTCAGAATTTGGCATAGGTTGGTGAATTGGAACAAAAATTTTGTGCGAAATAATAAAACACTGTTGGAGAGTTGTGCTTTCTTTCAAAGCAGCAATGATTTAAAGGTTATCAACTCTCTGAACGCATGACACATAACAAAAGACTTGACTATAAATTTTGGAAAAGTAATATTATTATGTTAGAACCACGAGCCAATACCCTATTACACCAGGAGCTGCGGAAGAGCAGCCCAAGCACATACAATGATTTAGATGGGGACTGCTGCAACTTTCATAAAAATCTGGATTTTTCAATTTCAACTTATAAAAAATGATATCAAAAATGAAAGAGTTTGCATCTGTGAAGTAATACCCTTCAGCCTATTTGGTATTTGTGAAGAGATTATATGCAACCTGATCTTTCAGTATATCGGAAGTTTATTATTTCTTGATCCGTTCCCTTCTTATTTAAGCATGAGAAATTTCAGATTTCCTTGTGAGAGTTTCTGAAGAGGTCCATGTGACATCTTACATGCTATGACATATCTGATTTCACCTGTAGTCGTTCACCTAATACCTGATATTATTCTGAATATGTAGAACAAATGTGTTGTTCTACTGCTTTGTAAAGCAAACTTCTGCAGAATGATGCAGTCATTAAACACTCTTCTGAATTAATTCTTTTTACTGGAGGACAAGAAAAGTCCATTGTTCCAAAAAGTTGATAAGAAAATTAAAACAAGAACCCAAAAATGAATTCTTGGAATGGTTGCGCTGTTGCTAACGCATATAGACACTGTGGTGCCGTAACCTGCATCCTACTGGTCCCGCGGATGCAGAATGTTGGCATAATAGAGGATAAAAGTGAATTCATAAATAAATTGTTGTCCCATGCAGGTTACTAAGATAAAGCATGTGCAAGACAACAGCAAATTATTACTGTTACGTTTTGCATCCACTTTGCAAAAGAATAAATGGCTGCACAATGTAAAAATCAGTGAAGATCCAGGCCCATGAGCTTTTCTAAGCAACAGAATACTAGCTTTTATTTTGGGGATGGTATCAAAGGCCTTCAATGAAGAAAAGTGTATGGATTTTAAAGTTTTCGTTATTCTTCGCTGTAGCTGTAAAACCAGGGCTGTTCTAGAGCAAGTGGGTTGCCAAATCATTTAATCATGGGATAGCAGTGTATACTTTGTGTGTGAGCATGAGATTTTCCCTAGCCCCGCACAACAGCTCTGAAGCAGTGTGTGGGATGTTAGCTTGTCACTGTTTTGTTGCAAAAAAAAAAAATCAAGCAACGTCTGATTAAGTCACAGAAAAGTTACTGCATTATTAAAATGGGTGAATCAATTTTTTTCTTTCTTATGGTTTGTCAAATTCATAAAATATTATATTTCTCTTAAGATAGAGTTGCATACTGTGTAGCTCAGAGATAATCCCTATGGTCTTGGCATATGTTACTTAATTGTCTCAGAAGGAAATACCATAAATACCATGCTGTCATCTCCCATGGGCATTTGCTCATCTGTCACAGTGGGAGCTCCAGACTGGGTGAGGTGCTCTAAGACATTTCTTAAACTATGTAAATCACAGCCATTTCTCCTTCCTACTTCCCAAATGGTCAATTATGTATAAACATGTGTTAATAAAAATTTGCTTCTTTTGCCTCCGAGGTACACACCCAGAAAGCTATGTGAGTATGATAAACTATAAATGCCGTTATTATGTGATTCAACCTATGACATAAATTACTGATTTAAAATGCCGACATAGAGATGGTAGTCTGTGGGATTCAGGCCCAAAATAGAAGCAAAACAAAACTATCAATAAAAATCATGAAAGAAACAGGAGCACTTTCTGTATTTCTCCCGTTCTCTTTTAAGGAAACTGTTTTGTATCTACCTACCGAGAGAAAAGCAATTAGAACATTACGCTGAAAGTATGGTAAAGGCTGTTTAACACATTTGCTGTTAATGACCTCTGTACAGGTTCAGCTGCCGTGTGAGATAGAAAACTGCCAAAGTTGAAGGGGTACCGATCACAATCGCCTGTAGTGAATATTGATAAAAATAGGTAACAGAAAGGCTGTCGAAAAGGCACGCTATGCTTAGTTGTACAGGGGATTAATCAGGGGATCCCCATGGGGTATGAGGAAAAGTCCATATATTATGACAGTCCGTGTTATAGCTGCTGGTTTTGTTTTCAAATAACCCTTGACGAGCATGTCTTATTTACCGGATACTTATTTCCCAGTCTAAATCAACTCCTGGACTGTATTTGCACAGGTCTCATGGTTATTTTGAAACAGGATCTGTGATTGAATTTACACTTGTCCATCTTTAAGATATGGCCAGTCAATAAAGTATTAAAACTGTTACCACACCACTGACTAATATTCCTTAAACATCTAACGGTGAAATGTTTCTGATGTACTGAGCAATTAAATCTGCCACATGTATTGCTGCTGTATCGACGGTGAGTCTGGAAAAAAACGTTGGATCAGACTGCACAATTTTATATCCTTTCCTGTCTGAGATACGTAGCACTTATGCTACAGGTGTATATGAGCCAAGCCTTTTTAGAGGAGCTCATTAATATTTGCATAATTTCAGAAGCAAATGAGAAAGATCTTGCATAGAAATAACACAAAAGCTTGGTCTGAAAATCACCTACAAGAACTTAGGTTGAGTAATTTGTAGGAGAAAATGGTGTGGTTGTATTTCTTTGTGTGTAGAGATACTTTCTGTAGCTTTTGTTTAAAATAGAAAGTGAAGATAAATCAGGTGAATAAGGTAGCATTAAGTTGTAAAATAATAGTTTAAAAGTGGGGGCTAGAGTATTGTGCCTGGCCAATGTCAGCAACGAAGTGAGGGACATGTCACTACCTTTGAGTTGATCCCTTTCTCCAAATCTCAACTCTAACAACTAATATCTAGGTAATCCTCTTTCTTCCCATTTCCAAATAGCAGGAGATACACTCTGAATTCAGGCTTCTCTGTTGGGGGTGACTATCTTTCACCCAAGCCCTTAGAAAACGTTCACGGTGCAAATGGCCTTTTTGCCATAGTGCTTTCATTTGGAAGGAGGGGATTTGAAGCAAAGTAATTTAATTTTTATTTTCCCATTTATGTTTCATAGCTTAACAAGCATAAATGTACTATGCTTTATTTTTTGGTAAGAAATCTATGTGTTAAATATCTTTATGTTTGGCACTATCAGAAGTAAAAAGGATGACTAGCTGGAATTGTTGCATTTTTGATGCTATGATTTTTTGGCTTATACTTACAGGGTCAAATAGATAGCGTGAGTTATGATGAATTTGTATGTTTCCCTTCTCTCCTTAAGAAAAAAATGTGCAGTGTAATATAAGGCATTTGAATTTATTACCATTCATCAAAGACAGCTTTTGGCAGCATTTTAGCGCCAATGAACTCACTGGCATATAAAAAACAATACATGTGCAGTTCTGTGAAGGAGGAAAGGAAATTTGATGGGAAGGTCTATTACATCACTTGAGCAAGTATTTTTTTTGAACCAAATAAAATCGTAGAGGCGCCATTCACATCACTGTAGCTAAAGGCCATTATAAACCCCTGTTTTCATGGTGTTGTATATCGTTACTGAACCATTAAAAACTATACAACCTTTAAAACTAGCGTTTTGTGGAGGACTCAGCTTGGAAACGGGAAGGTGTCTGCGTATTTTTAAATTGGGAAAAATATTTGTCAGTTAAAAAGGTCAAGCAGCTAATATTTATTTACATTTTTCAATTTTAGGACCCTTGTATCTTAATGTTCTGCATGTGCTTAAGCCTCTCTGTATGAGGAGCTTTTTAAAATGTCCATTTGCCTTTCCGTTCTAAAATCCAGTTTTGTGGGAAGACATTAACTTAATAGTAAGATTTACTATGTCCCGATCGCACAGAGACATGAGTATGTGCACGATTTTACATTCTCGGAGTAGTACTGGGGAGCTAAGAAAGCCGCATACATCCTTGCTGCTTGTGTGGCACTGGAAAAGTAAGTACCCAGCACCTTTTAGTACTCACAAATGTATGAAGCACCACTAATATCTATGCCATTACAACTGCACTTAAAATGATAGTAGTAATGAATAGCCATAATTTTATTGTAAACCCATGATTTGATTTGCTAAAGTGTCTGCAGAGAGGAGATGTGTATCCATGAGTCGTGTAACGTTATTTTCCAAAGATCCATCTAAATGTGGAACCCTTTTCTTCTTCCTGTATCATTCATTTGACGTGATCTCAGAAAATCTTCTTCTGTAACCTATATAATGATAAGCCCTTAAAATGTAGTTAATATTGTAGCGCAAGTAATGTGTCTTCCTGCGAGGGAGGTGAGGTGTTATACTTTCTACTGGAGGAGCAAATGTCTTGATGGTTTTATTGTGTCACAGTGATGTAAAATTATTAAATAGGATCATTTGAATGCAATATTTTCCCTCTGCGTTTCATGGAGGAAATTCCATGTAATTTTAATTTTTCATTTCAGAATCTTCTGCTATACCTTCTCTGACAAGAAACTCCTATTCCATCTTTAAGTAGCGTTATTCATTTCCTTGCATGTTACAGAATTACTTAAAGCATCTAAATGATGACAGATTAAAATGAATGAAAGTAAGCATGGTGGTATGTGTTATAAAGCAGTCCATCTGTACTGGTTATCAGATTATGGGATATTCATTCCCTGATCATGGATGCAAATTGCATCAGCTGTTCTGTGACCTTCAAAGTCTAATTATTCTTAGTTAATATTAGGCACCTGAGTTTTAGAAAGAAAATATAGTCTCTGTGTGCTTGTGATTGAAGATGAGAAGTGCCAGTATATCACTGTTGCTAATTTAAGTCCAGTTAAAATGTCTGGTGAACCATGTGTAAACATGAATCACATGCATACTTTATTATCGTGTGCTACACTACTAATAGAGGAAAATTGTTCTTTTTCTACATGATTATGATATAATTTAAATTTTTTAGTAGCATAAGGCTAGCATCTTACCAGAAATATGCAATCACAAGATTAATAATCAAAGGTAAATAAGAAGTAGTGACACATGTTAACAGGATCCCTGTCATTTACCTCTCTCACCCGGTTTATTTCGCGTGCTGTGAGCTGCCTTACCCCTCCACATGATCCGTAGTCCCTGCCTAACCTGTCAGTAGGCTCCTGCAGCTGGGGGTGTGGTGTTTGCCATGCTCTCGATGACCTGCTTGTTCTCTGTCTGCCTCCAAGAACAAATGTCCGAAACACAAGGACTTGCACAGGTGACTGGTTCTCAAGATGTTCTCCAGTTAAATGTGAACTAAGGAATGTATGGGGGGGGGGGGCGGGGGGGGGGAGGTTAGAATGGGTGAGAGAAGAGAGTAGGTTGTAATAGAAAAAGCAAGGGCATATATAAGGTGAACACTGGGGTGCTAGTGTCCTAATTAGCGAATAATATATTTTCTAATGAGAAAATTCACTGATATGGCCGTCACACTGAATCAAAGCTGCTTTTGTATGAAATGTAACATCAAGTCATGCAAAGATACCATAGACGCCAACAGGAGTATGGTAGCGAATCTGGTCACACGCAGCCTCTGCTAAGGTGAGGTTGGTGCGGCTCTGAAGTGGTGAGCGGGTGGAGCAAGCAGGACACAGGAGGACAGAAGGACACGTGCTGGAAGCTCAATCTTACTTTGTTATACGCTGTGTGATAAATGGAGCTGTGGCTGAAGTAGGCTACCTAAATAGATTGCGTTCACAAAAGTCTTACTGTTCGAGATTTTGGGGGGGACCAAAAAAACCAAGATTCCTCCCTTCAAAGTCTCCATTAAAAACCTCTAAAAAACCCTCAACATGGTGTAAGTGACAGTGAAGGCTCAGAAACTGGATGATTGCGGTTTTATGCTTTTTAAAATTCTACCTTAGTGATTATTGAAAAGCCCTGATTCATGTAGCTGAAGCATTTGGTTTAGCAGTGTGTGGTTTGGGGCTGCAGGACTTTGCCGTGGGGAGTTAATGGCAGTTGTGAGCCAGGAGGAGAGCTGGGAAGCGGTAACGAGCGCGGAGCCGAGCACGTGGAAGCGAGTGTAACAGCTGCACCACAGCTCCGGTTCTCCTAATTTCAGTTTATATTTCTGTTGCTAAGGCTGAATTTTCAATTTTCAATTGTCATGCACAACTGGCAGGATGAAGCAGGTTAGAAAAAAATACATATCTGAAGGTAAAAAAAAAAACAACCCACAACATATTTTGAAGTACTCCTCGATATTTCTTGCCTTGCAGGTATGGTGCATCTATTTGCAGCTGTAAAAAGTCAGAATTTAGCACTTAGTGCTAGCTGTCAACATTAGCAAGGCATACAGGATGCTTGAGGGGCAGGGGAAGAGATGAAATGCCCTTTGTGGATCTCCACCTGCGTAGTAAATATTGTTTATTGTGTGGCTTTGTCCAGCAGGTACTCATTTCTCCTAAACAGCCTCACAATTACACTGGGAAAGAAAGCAGCTTGCCTACCTCAGAAAGCTGTGTGTTTATATATATATATTATTTTTTTCTGCTAAAGCCCTAATAAATGGTATAGAAGTTCTTAATACATTTGAAGAATACTAAAAATGCACTACATTTTCACAGGAGCTCTCATTATTACAGGATGAGTTAGCCTATCTGAATTAGAAATACATTAGCAAAGGGATTTGGGTAGGCATGTCTATATGGATTAAACAGAGCTGCACTTTGCTTTCCTGAGTTTTTTTTCTTGGGTGTTTTTTTTTTTTTTTTTTTCCTTCCTCTCCTCAATCATAATGAGAGGTGATTGAATTTATTTGGGCAAAATCCAAGCTGAACCCAGCAGAGGATATTTTCAGAGTTATCCTTTTTAGATACTTGCCATATCAACCAAGATCTGTTTTTAGGCCCCAGCTATTTAAGGCTGCCTTAAAGACTAATGAAATATAGTGTGATGGATGTTACCCCGTTTCAGGGACTTTAAAGTAAGTTACTTTCAGAAATGGGAAAAAAAACCCCCTATAATCTTCAAGCCCTGCTTTGGTACTACTTTTCAAGATCATACATTTATTTTCAGTAGTAAGATGCTCTATGTAATGTATATGTTAATCTTAAATAAAAAAGAAAGTTGGTTCTGAATTTTCTTAACTAAGGAGAGGTTTGTCACTGAAGAGGCAGTCTTGAAAAGCAGGGTGAGCACAGTTCAAAAATCCTTCTGTTGTTACCTCTGTGAGAGGTAAGATTTTAAAGGCACCTGAGTGAATTAGGAGTAACCGTGGCAATTGGCAACCGTCCCCAGCTGTACAATAGCATATTACTGCTTGGCAGTTTGTGCGTTTTGATAAGTGACATACAGTAGTATTAGCATTTTGTCACTGTCTTCTTTGCAAAGCCAGATATATTTAGGCTTCTAAACCTGAAATCCTGCTTTGTATGCTCCGGAGATTATAATTTTTTTATTATTATTTTTACAACGTGGTGTATTTAGGAAAATAGCATGACATTGGCTCGTCACTTTTTAGGTCATATTTGTATTATAGTTATAGGATGACCCACATATATTTGTGAGATTTGTTTATAGATAGCAGTATGCAGTCATTTCTGCTGAAAGCCCTTGAAAGTAATGAGTTATTATAAGTGACATCCCTAAAGAAATGATTCTGTGACCTTAAATTTTTAAATTAAGATATAATATACTTCAAATTTTTTGTCTTACATAGCTTATAATGAAATAAAAATCAAGTATTTCTTTTTAAGATTATTTTTACTTCTTTACACACGCTATATTTCCAAAGTGCATTGAAGCTTTTTATATTTAAAAATATTGGACATTTTTAAAATCCAGTGAGTACAGTTGTTTTGAGAATCTTTTTTAGTATTCGTTTTTATTTCAGTGGTTTGACAATTGTCCTGTCTCTTCTGTTCAAGTGAAAGTGTTACCTATCAGGCATAAACAGCTAAATGTAGTGCACCAAAAATATAACATTATGATTGCTAACTTTGTAGAGCATAACGTAAGTAAAGATGACAATGGAAAGGCCTATTTTGCACCTGAAAAGGGCCAAAAAATGAGGAAAATTAAAAAAAAAAAAGTCTGTTCTGGGTCTTCAGTTCAACTGCATATTCATAAGGAGAAAATGCTGCTCAAATGAGGTTTAAGAATCTGACTTGAAAGGTCATGAAATTCAGATTTACATCTAAAATTCATCGCATTGTTCCTCACTGTAGCAGAGATCTTGTAACAAGGAGTGATGTTATTTACAGTGCTTCGTCTCTGGTCGCTCTGGAGAATAAACCACTAAGTGGAATTCCTTTTGAGAACCATTTTGTCAAATTGTTATAGCTTTTCAGACTGGGACCAAATACAGGCTGCTTTTGTATGAGCTTCTGAAGTGGTTATTTTTATTAGTAATTTGTGTAATATAAATTTCCATATTTAAAAACACGATTTCCATATTTTTGCTCCTCATTTCAGTTAAGAGAGGTAAAATTAAATGTTTGTTCTTCTTTGCAATTTGCATGAACTATACTGAGGGAATAAAATTATCTTTTAATAAGAAAACTGAGGAGTGCATTAAAAAACTGCCCCTTAGAATGAAACAGAGCTATAATACAAATTTCCTCTGGGGTGTCTTTGTACACAAGGCAGAGCGCCACCCGGGTGAGGAGAGTGGAAGAAGGGTCTCTCTCCATGCTGGGGAGCTACGAGGATTTTTCACAGCTTTGAGAAAGTTGATGCACACATCAGGAGAGCCAAGAATATCGTCGTTTAAGCGCTTGCCTTTTTCTCAGTCAGGCAGCACGGTGAGGAGGAGCTAGATCCTCCATGTCCTCCATATGCCTGCCTGTGATTTTGGTGAAAATTTGATTCCGAGTACGTTACTTTCCAGGTTTATTCCTGTGTAAAGTTTTGATTTCAGCATCTTGGCGTTTTCAGTTAAAAAACATTTTGCTGGAATAATCTTTATGCACTTAACACAGAAAGAATGAAAACAGTGATGCAGAGACTGTTTCATTTAATACCTTTTTTCTTCTTTTTTTTTCACATGCAAAGAACCTTATTTGACGAAATTCATCCCACAGTGTTCAAGAAACTGTCTGCATTTTTTAACTATTTTTGTCTGTTGCTGGAAGAGTTTTGGTGGGTGACGCAAGTGCAATGGCAGTGTAGAATTCCTGTCGTGGAAAAGGATACGAAGGAGGGGTTGGGGAGTGAAGTAAATGAAATTTCAATTGCAGAAATAAAATACCAGATTATAAAAGAGGAAATATCCCTCTGGACAACAATACTCTAGAAAAAACAACTACTTTTAGACTTCCCATTTCTGCAGTGTCTAAGCAATTCACAGATTCCTGTTCAGTCCTTAGCACGTGTCTCCATGAATTGGGGATGACTTTTATTCTCGGGCAGATACCCTCTAGCGAAGAGAGGAACTTAAGTCCATCTATCAAATATTCAGAATCCTAATCATGATGTTATTCCTCGTAGTTATAATTAGTCTTTCATCATTAAACACTTTTATCAACACTTTTTCAAGAAGCTCCAAAGCCCTATGTGCAAACAAACATCGTTACATTTATCCTAATGTCTTGTATGTCATAAAAAATCTAAAAAATAATTCAAATTGGATATTTTAGGATAATCTTTTTAACAATATAAGTGTTACTTCTGTCCCATGTGATAACTATTTTCTTCTGGATTCCCACCCTTATTCAGTGAATTTTAACTGAGAACACATTTACCCCTCATCAGTCTAAATTCAATATTCCTCTAACAGAGGATGTTGGCCTCAAAAAGCAGGTTTTTGTAAACAGTGCATTGATTTCATACCTCTAGCTGTAACAGAACATAACCAATGTATTTCTGCTTGCATGTACTTCTTGTATTAAAATATTGGGTGTAGATTGCCTTAGTTAGCAGACTTTGTCAAGAAATGCTCCATAAAATAGTGTTAATCATTATTCTGTCTTCATTTCACCACATATTTAATTTACAATAGATTAAAGAAATTACTTCATTACAGGTATTTAGAGTAGATTAGTAAATTCATTTGTGCTGATTGAGTCCACATTGATTTGTGATGATTGGCTCCCCAGCACATACATCTGGTATGAGGTTGACCTGAAAAAGTATAGCTGTGCCGGGGCTGTCTTCCTGTTATAATTGTATGGGCTTACTTCATTGGGTTATGTGTACATTATTGCAATTGAACTACAATAGGTCTGTTTTTCACCGTGCGCAATTTAGTCATGCATCAATACATTTTTAATTAAAAGTGTATGACAGGTACAATAGTAGAGTAATCCAAATAATTTTCTAAAGCAGTCCGTTTCCTCAAAGACAGGTAATCAGAATCCGTCTCAGTCAGTCAGTGAATGTATAATTTTTTATTAAGATACATGATTAAGCATCTAAAATCTTTATGCTAAATTATCAGATTTTGGTCGTAAACCCTGTACTGTGAATATTTCAAGTTTATAATAACAAAGTGAGGCATTCTTGACAGGAGAAAAAGCTCTTGCTGGACAACTTGATGAGTTCATCTTGTAGTAACAGTCAACATCAGAAGAGCATATCATGATTAAAGATGCTTGGATCACCTGGCTGGCTCCATGTCAGGGACGGAGTTACGGCAGGTGGCTCCAGTATTGGCATCAGGGTATCTGCTCCCAAGGTCAGTGGGACGGTTAGCAGTGGAAGCTGGATTGCTGTTTCTCCAACATTTCCTTACCTAATACTGGCAAAGGAACTTGAAAAGAGGGGTGTTTCACGCAAGAACAGGAGGACTCTTGCGGGACAGATTATGATCTGCCTTAAAATAGCTTTGTCCTCTAAGGCTGCCTTACTAGTAATGCAAACATCTGTAGAACAATTTTCCCACTGAAATGACTTTAAGATGTTATAAGGACGTAATAGTTAGGATGATAAAAAGGGGTTTAATAGCCATTTGACTCTTTCCAGCTTAAATGCCAGAGCCGATGCTGGGATCTGGAACGTCCGAGCGTCTCATCGTAACAGGGATTGGCAAAAGTTGATTGAGGTTCCAGGATGCCCTCAGCCGTGCTGGGGTACTCGCCTGCCGTTGCATAGCTGTTACATCAGAGTAGGCAAAAATAAGCGTGATTCTGTGCCCATTCATTCCCCTTGTTTTGTTAAGCACTCCTCCCTCTCTGGGGCATAATCATCACAGTGATAGTAGAAATCTGGTACAAAACAAAATCAAAGGCAAATATTAATTCTGAAAGTGGAGAGTATATATAAGTGTAGTTCTATCTGTCTATCTATATAATTGGAGAAGTAACAAATTTGGGTACCCAGAATAAAATAAAAATAAAATTAGAATTAACAATGCAATATCTTTCCTCATTTTTATTGTACAAACTTAAAAATCACTAAAAGCTTTATTTATTTATTTATTTAATAGGCAAATCCAAAAAATCTCTCTTCAGATTTATTGCTCTGGTAAACGTGCAAAAGAAGGCAAATCTGCCTATCTGTCACTTTACCAGTTAACATCATCTACAGTTTCTTCTTACTATTTTTCCAAACAAAGGAAAAATGACGAGTGGTATTTCTGCATTCTGATATTTGTGTAAATTATGATTCTAGTTGCCTTAGGAGCGCAGAAAAGCTGTAGATACTCTTCCTACCCAGATAATATTTCTTTAGTTCTGTTTGTAATGAGAGCACCCTGGAGGAGTTTCTCTGATGCTAGTAGATTAAGGGTCATCAGTTTTATTTCTATATGAATCTCATAAATAGAGCTAGTTTACTGAGTATTTCATTTTAGCACGGTATCCTTATTCAGAAGATCCCATTTTTCCTTATGTTTTTCTTCCTTTTAACCACCACAGCCTTGGTAGGAATGTTACTGCCACTTGTACTGACTACCAGGGGCAATTTGGCTTTCACCTACTCTGTGAACCAAAATAGGTTTGGCAAGGAAAAGGTGATCAGGATGCCCTGTACTTTGCTATTTTTCCTATCCTCAGAAAGGGCTGGAAATGTCAGAAATGAAGTAATTCACAGCCGCTGTTTGTTCCTGTTCCAGGATTATACAAGGGTCTTTTTCAGATATATAAGTTGATACTAACTTTGGTCTGTTCTAGTCATTTTTGCTCTTAGACACTGTGGCCAGGAATGCCACAAGAAACATGACCAGCTATGATTTGTAATTGATTTAGAAAGCCTTTGCCTGCCTGTAATTATACCACGGTAAATGAGGGAAGAGAATATAGTATCCTCAAAAAATCTCTTTCCTCTTAGCTAAGTGTATAAACACTATCACTCATTAATAATAAATTAGTGAATGATTTTTGCAGGAAATCATTAGGGTACACACTTAAGATTTTGGGTGGCAGACATTTCCGTGCAAGTCTGGATTTTTAAAAATTGTTTTGTTGCCAGAGCTCTCAAACCAGAGTTTATCAAAGTAGCTTCTTTAAAGAAAAAAAAAAAGAACAAAACAATTACAAATGAAACACCTGGAGTTATGTTTTTTTCATTATTGTTACTTATATTCTCACAAAAATGAAAGGTAAAAGTATCACTGTCATGGTAAAGAAAACATTTGGATTCAAAGTTTTCCTTCAATTTTCTGTATTAAAAATATTTCATTTTAAAACTGGAATATTTTACTGATTTGCTTTCTTAACCTTTAGCTCCCATTTAACATAATTTTCTTTGCTCTGATATGTATGTTCTCGTTTACACATAGGAAGCGCATGGTGATGTTCCTGTCTGCACTTAGGTGTACTTTTGTAGTTACATTTGAAGTACTAAATATTTAGCTGGGAAATCCTCCCTCTTTTTCCTTTCTTTCATGTACATCACACTGGAGACAAGGTGGAACATTTGGACTCAGTTTCACTGTGTGTGCACCTGCATGTACCTACCAACTCAGAGAAGCAAAAAATAAAACCCCAAAAAACCTCAGAAGATCTGGATATTACCAGAGACTTTGTGCATTAACTTGGAGGAATCACGTAACCTCCCCGTGACTCTGTGAAATGAAGATAACACATTATTTCTCCCATCCTTTTCTTAGTTCAGCTGAAAATTTCTCAAGGCAGAGAGTCCCGTGCTACATCTGTGCAGGGGACGTCGCACAATGAAGTGGAAGTTCAGCTGTGGGCACATCAACGTTAGTACAATGCAGATTAATATATTTCCCCCCCTTTTTCATTTATTTGAAGAAGAAGATACAATCTACCTCTGCTTGAGCTCTGCCTGAGGTATGAAATATGTGTAAAGGTTCACGTTTTTAGCAGCTAGATGTTTCTTAATTAGAACTCTTCTTATCAGTCTGCTTCTTTTAACCATTTCAATTCAAATCTTGTCTCCATTTTAAAAAAATATGCAGTAAAATGAGTGGGTTTTTTTCATTATTAGTATATCTAAATTATGTGCATTTCTTTCTGGGTGGCTGTGCAAGAATTCTTCCTCAAAGCTATTAATGGCAGAGGGAACATGGAAAGGTATATTCTGCTGCTGCTGTGATGAATATTAATTTGATAGAAAGCAAACAAGATCTACAATTGCAGGAGAACTTTCCTGGTGACTTTCTGGAATGGAGATAGATTTTCTCTAGAAACCTCTAAACATGAAAGGACACACACCCCAGAGATTCAAGAAAACCCCTAATTAAATGAATTAGAATATAGCGGCCATAAAATTATGTTTGTGTTCTGCCATACTAGACTTCACAACCCTGGGGACATTGTCTAGCCAGCGATCAGAAGTATAAATGAACTCTGACTCTGATAACTTTGAGACCTAACAGAGAAGGAATGGTGGAAAGTTTGTCAGAGAGGCCCCAGAGACAATAGAATTATATAACATACATATATAGGACAAAAACGACAAAGATTTTCTCCTTCAGGATGACAGCTTCAACTATTCATTCAACTATGAACGCGACCTCAATAAAAAATGTTGCAACTGGAGACAAAAATAATGACTGCTGGCCAAATCTGGCCCCTTGCATCAAGCCTGCAGGAAGGGGGATTTGCACGGATGCTGTTTGCAGCAGGCAGCAGCACATCATAGCTACTTTATAGATATTACTAAGCCCCTCAGTTCTCTCCAAACTAGGGGATTTAGAATAGTGAATCCTCCGAATGGCCACATTAATTTTCTCCTGTCCATGCCCTATTCTCGTACTTCTGTTTGCGAGACACAGAGATTGTTGCCTTTCCTTCTCTTGGCTGATCCAGAGTGCTCTGTCCCTGACGCGGGGCAAGACACTGTCTTTGGAAAAATGAAAAACCAGAGCTTACCAATTGCGGAATTAAAGAATTTCTTTAGATTTTATTAAAGGATTTTTCTGTTCAAATTTTAGATTTAGACTTTAGTTTAAATACATACATTTTTGTTTGAATATGTAGAGAAATATTGCCCAATATATACACAGAATTGAAGCATTATAATATTCCTTTCTTTAGCATCCCAGAATTATTAAAAAGAAAGCGGTTCTTTTCTGGTGTTGAAAAATTTTTGGACTCCATATGCCAAACTTAGGGGCATATTTTATCTTTGGATGCGTGTACTGGATTGTTGTCAATCTTAAACTGGAGGTATAGAGTATGCATTTAAATCTAGATTATGATATTTATTTTGAATGTCATATAAAAAGCCTAGGAAAAAAAAAAAAAGTCATTTGTCAAAAGCTGCAGCTTGACCATGCTGAATGTTTGCTTTGCTGTAGCAGAGAGTGGTCACTTATTCTTGATTGTCTTTAGAATTACATGAGTTCTTAAATACAGTTAAAAATGTGACCTGAAACCAATGCCTCTAAGGAAGAAGAAATTGCTTCGCTGCCATAGAAATACCAGTACAAGTCAAGAAAATCAGTCGCTTTCTCTAATCTTCTTTCCTATGGAAACTTTGCTAATGAGATCAATTCCAGAGACAGTTGCCTTGATCCACAATAGTAAAAGTCCTTCTGTCGGCAGCTAAATAAAGCTGGATAACCTAAAGCTATGTTAAGAATTTGTAGGATAATGTAAGGTGAACAGACAACCTGGCTTTACTGAGGCAATACTGATACTTAAGTGTGTCATATTTTGTTTGACTGTTAAAAATGGCCTGTAACTGTTCTTTTAGCATAGCATCCTTCCTTTCTGTCCTGCTGCAAATTAGAAACTATGTCCTTCATCAACATGACATGCAATTCAGATGTAGTCCCAGCTGATTTTGTAACTCAGGGGTAGGTAGGAGGAGAGAAAGCAGTGGAAATATTCACTTTAGTTCAATGTTTAGGGTCTTAGCTGAAAAAAAAAATCTTTCAGCATATTGAGTGCTAATTGTCCACTCAATACTTGACCTTTCCGTGAGCTGTAGAAAGAGCCTTAGAATCAGCAAATATTTGTTTAGAAAATCAGAAATAAGACACTTTGTTCAAGGTAGAAAAAAAATCTGAAAAAAACCCCTCCCAGACAGTCCCTTCATTTTTCCCAGGCTGAAAATAGGAGCAAGGGTGTATTAATCACTGGTAAAGCTGAGGGGGCGTGGGTCCTGGTCTTTGCCCCACACAAGACTTGTGAGCTATTGGAAGGCTGTTGGAAGGCGCAAGAAATACAATGAGAATAAGCAGATATCACTGTGCAGCATATCAGTTTGCAGCGGCCAGCAGCTTTGTGATTGCGTTAAATCCAAAGGGCTCTGGTAATGGTGCCTGTGCAGAAAATTAAAAAGGTGGGGCATACTTTCGTTAGTGATCTTGGAAGCGCAAGGTAGCGGAATTAGTAACATCAGTTGTGCTTTTCTTTAATAGCAAGTCTTTTATGGCAGTAAAAGTAACTCAGCATAGCTATTATAAATGGGTTTTCATATTGAGTTGGAAGAAGAATACAAAGTCTTAATGATCTCATTCTTACCCATGTCTATTATATAACGCTGTGAAAATTTTGGGGATTTACTTACTCTGCGCTTTGGTAATTCTAAGTGAAGACGGTGAGGTTTTTTTCCTTTTTTCTGTGTTTCCTTAGTGAATTTTACCTCATTAGGAAACCCTTTAAAATGCCTGAATTGCTATCCCGAAGAATTAAGTCGACATACGTCGACAGAGCACGTGCAGCTTTGGCACGAGTGGTGTAAATTACCCACTGTTTCCTGTCAGTGGTTTTCTGTCTTCCTTGGGAGAAGCACATCTAGAGAGGATTGCTATAGTGCAGACACCCCGCCTTTGGCCTAACTCGTGCGGGGGTTCAGCAGGATGGGGGAGAGAGTTTTCGTTATCTTGAGAAATGTATGTTCTTTGATTTAAAGAATTAAGGTAACCCTTTTTTTTTCTCAGTGGAAATTTTTCTTTTAGTTCTGTTTCAGATTCCGGAAACCGGAGTAGAAGTAAACTAGTAACAGTTTCTGTCCTACTCTTTGTAAAATAGATATGCGCTATTAATCACCTAGAAGCAAAATCAAACGCAAACAAAAGCTCGCACAAAAGTTCGGGCCACATCCTCAGCCACTGTTAATTGGCAGAGCTAACTTCGAGCATGTAAAGCTATACAGATTTAGACCCACTGAACATAAGTTTAAAATACCTCTAACTCAAGGAACCACAAGGTTCAAGGATGCTTATGTGCGTGGCTTAGATTAAGTCCCAGCTAATTCAGGCAGGGCTGGGGAATTTCTTCACACCAGTGAATTCATCACCAGTGTATTCGCAGAGGAGAGGAGCAGTGCAGGGTTCCCAAGGCCCACTGAAATGGCCTTTCCACTCTTTCATATTATTTGGTTTTGATTATTAATTTACTGCAGTGTTAGCACAGAGTTCAGCGTTTTCATCTTTTCTTCTTTAGCGGACGTAGAGGCTGACATAAAAAAATCCCAATAAAATCTGATGATTGTTTGATTGGTAATGATTGCAGAAGAACGAGGGGGAAGAAAATCACTTATGCAAGGCAAATAACTGAATTAAATTGTAAAATCCATGTTGGTAGGACCAGGATCTAGGACTCTGGCATAGCTTTCATCTCTGGCAGGATCCACCTTTAAAATAAACATTTATTAGCACAGTTCTTTAGTAACAAAGACTCTTGGTCTGATTTGTACTAAAACTCGCTGAAGTAAACAGAGATATTTGTGGAGAAAGGGCAGCAGCTGGGAAGACACAGACGCATTTGCACATGTGGGGTCTGAGACTCTGGGATGTAAAACACACTTTGAATTAAACTGGAGCAACGTCAGGCTCAGTTCTGTTACTCTGCACGAGGGCAGATGTTTGGTGGTAATTCAGTTGTTTGGTTGCTCTGCTGAAGGGCAGTTATTTGGTGGTAATAAAACTATTATACTGAACTGTGGAAGGCAGCACCAGTTCCAAAATTTGTAGGTCCTTAATGTTCCTATTTCTGAATTTAAATGTGTATGTTGGGAAAATACCGATAAGTAGAAGAGGGGATAATTGATATCATATGAGTTAGTAAATTTGTTTGTTGATAATTGGAAAGACATTTATTTTAAGCCCAGCAATTCTATTTTGCTGTAAATTTAGGCCTATTTTGTTCCTGTCAGATATGAGCTCACATACTATTACATGACAGAGCTTTGAGTAAAATGATACATTTTCCTCCAGATCAGGCTGTCTGGCCTCAGCAAGTTTATTCAGGCAGTGGAAATCCCTTATTAAATACATTTTTCAAAACTTCCTGCAATACTGTTTATTTATAGATTACAGGGGAGATAATCAGTGCTTTCCACTCATATTCGCTTAGTTCTTCCTAATGATACCTAGTCACACTCAGTCATGGTCATGCATACTCTGTTCCACTCACAGCAAATTCCATTCACAGTAAATTTGAATTCACACTTCATAGTCAATCATTTAACTCATTCACATCAGTCACACTGAATCAATACTCTTTTTTTCTAATGCTCACTCCTTTCCTTTCACATTTACTCTTAAATATCTGCAATCATACTCATTTGCTTGCTCTCCAAGCAAGAACCTAGCTGTAAGCCCTCCGTTACTCATGAATTAAAATGGCTATTGCAGCGCTAGACAAATATTGCAGAATCACAGGTACCGCTTAGACTTCTTGCTGATGGCAACAAACCAGAGGTGGTGATGTTCTCCTTACTTTGGAGTGGAAATGTTACACACACGAGTGTGCTATCCCATTACACACCGGGTAACCTTGTTGTGATGTGGATCTGTTGGCCTTAGGTTGTTTGTTTTGATCACCCTGGGGACGAACAGCAATTAAGTAGAGTTGATGTTGCTTTTTTTTTTCAATTTAATTTGATTCTAAACAAAGGTGAAATACTGTGAAAACAGGACGGGAGGCTAAGTTTATCGTTGTGGTCAGAAATGATGAAAATGAGTAGTGTGGTGAGCAGAACAGGGTTCATTTAATAAATAGGATTTTATGAGATGAACCGTTGCAAACTATTCTGCCTCCATGGTATACCTATTTGGAACCTGGCTCAGGAGAGGATGAACCTACCACATTGCTCACATAAATTTGGTCCAGTGAGCCTAGTCTCAGGGAGCTGCTTCATGCAAGAATGAATCGTGGGCAAAAGGGATTGTAGATATATGTGTGCCTTCTTTTGCTTCCAGATGGAATCAGGCAACACTTTTTCTGCGAAGGCTTTGATGTCAAAATGCTAAAGATACCTTAAAGGTCTAAATTTCCCACGGAGCATTACCGCACGGAAGTCACTAGTAAGATTTCCTGGTTTTAAGAGCTAGAATATACAAGAATATTAATGCAGATTTTTTACCCAAACATTGAATTTACTGATGAGGTGCATGTTTGGGTTTTTGTGGGTTTTTCCCCCCCTCCATTTATGTCTATATCAATAATTGGCAGCTGAAAAAATAATGAGAAGTAGGATTTAACCAAAGGACACCACTCCACCCCCGTTGAAAACTAGATGTTACATATGAGTCCAAAATAGTCCAAATAGTGAGTGATGAAAAAAAAGGGCAAGGTAGAATACATACAGGTTTTGATGAAATTGCTAAAGCAGTACTGGTGGGCAAATACTTGGTGTGCAAAGTCTCCCTCGACTCTCAGGCCACTTACAAGTCAAGTCCTCCAACGGGAGGAAAGACGAGTCAGCCTTACTCGCAGCATATTGTGACTTCCAGTGAAAGGAGAAAGAAACTATTGCATTGAATTAATAGCATTGTGTTTGGGGACAAAAGAGCACGTCCCATGAGACGCAAAAGGATCATATCTATCATCTTGAGATTGGCCTAGGATGACAGAAAGTACATTTGATAGACTATTATCCTAATTTCTGTCCTGAAAATCATACGGGTATGGACAGTGGAGCATCAGCTGTAACCTCGGAGCCGCAAACCTGAGGTAAAAGGCTGTAACTGGCTTGTTCTTTTCTCTTCCTTTTTTTTTGTTCCGTTATTTGTCCTGAAAAAGGAAAGAAAGAAAACAAGGCAATTACATGCTCTGAGGAGTCACAATAATCAATAGCAGAAGCAAGCAGGGAAATGGGTCTGGATAGCTGAGGAGTGAAGGGAGCGAGCACGATGCGTTTGGGACGCACAGAGTCTGTTCAGGGGTGAGCAGCAGCGTGGGGGAGCATTAGACCCCCTAAACGCCACCAAGCACCCAGGTGCGGCTGGTGCGGACAGAAAGGTTGATATGGCATTTAATTAACATTGCCCGGGCAAGATGCGACTGTAAAGTTGACAGCGGAGGGTCGTGCTGCGTTGCCTGCTCTGTACACGGCAGCGCCGGGGAGTTTTTGCTCTGCCGGTGAAGCCATGCCAGTCTGTACTGCAGCGGCGACCGTTGAGGGGAAAAGCAAGGGCTGACCCATAAGCAAGAACCAGTGGAAAAATTCCATCGTGCCTTGTCTGTATCAATAATGCCTTTCACCCCCTGAAATATTCTTTTCACCCTTGTTTTGGTTGTTTTTTTTGTTGTTGTTGTTGTTGTGGCTTTATTTTTTTCAGCAACACAGTTATTAAACAAAGATTTCTGTGTCAATTAGCAAAGTGCGTTTGGACTTTCTTTCTTCAGTGTGTGCTTAGCAGATGTTCGCAGAAAAACAAAGTTTATCCAAACATTTCTGAGGTTGGAGTTTGTATATACAGACTCTCTCATTTCTTTCCAAAGGGTACCATATTAACAATTCTTTTCTCGCCAGTATAAATATTTTTACTGCAATTAACTGCATAATGGTACAACACAGATACTTGAAGAGGGCGTACTTATGCACTACAATTTGAGTCATGCCTTTATGGTAGCATCCACCCCTGATGTACTAGAAATCAACTGAATTTTTATTGAAAAAAAATCATCTAAATATGGGGATCATTCCTAACCTGTTTATTTTGAAAAGTGGTTTGCCTTCTAATAACACAGCCGTAATGAACATCTATTAGCTTTGCTTTACTTTATTTTACTTTCTCTTCTTTTCTTTTTATTTTTTTTCTGAGTCATTCTTTGATTTTCAAAACATTTTGGTCATCCACAGACTCGAAGTCTCCTTCCAGGAGAAACACTGAAGAATCAAGTGCATCTCTCCTGCCTTTTAAAATTACCCTTCAGGGCAGTGCACACACAGAGTGACCCTGGCTTTTGACAAACCTTTGCTGAACAAAATGTAACAAGCCCTGTATATTTTGAGCAGCATTTTCTATTCTGACAGAGACAGCTCGGTAGCATTTGATGTCTGCTTGCTGGTCATAGATAATGGTGCATCTTGGGACCATTGTCATCCCTGTCAATAAGACGGCCTGGGGGGACGTTCAACAAAGCTACCTTTTGATTCACCGTTTTTCCTTCCTTCCCAAGACATTTGTAAGCCTGTGGTCAGCTAGGTCACTTTATTTCATCCTGATGTGCCTTGATAATAGCATCATGTCTAACAAAAAATTTTGACAGACCATCGATGTATGTTTCTTTGGTTCCTGTGTTGTTTTCTATGCCTCCTCAATGTCAAACAAGCTTTGAAAGCTACTGATTATGTTTGTTTGGACTGAATTTGACAAGATTCCTATTCTTTGAAGCAATTAAGCTCCTGAGGATGGATCTTGGGATTTGAGCTAATTTTTTTAGCATTGTAGGAAGCTACCAGAGCATATCATATGCTTCGGCTTTTTGTTGTTTGTTTCAAGGTTGTGTTTTCATTGTGCGTTTAGAAATACCTGAACCCAAAGGAAACTTTTAAGCTTTAGAAGAAAATGAAAAAGGAAGAAGAAAAACCTGCAGCTTAAAGCCAGAAGTTTTGCCCATGTGTAAATTTATTTTATCAGGAAATGGCAAGTTTGGCAAGTTCAGGTAGTGAATTCTCTGCGGAGCGGAGCTGTTCTGAGGCCGTACAGGCTGTCCACTTGCAGAATGCATTTTTGGAGCTAATCTGTTAAACCCCCTGCTTACAAAGTAATAGAGATGGCAAATAAAGAATTTTGCTCAACTGGCCACAGATAACAACTCACAGCCTGGCTCACTTATTGTTTAAATTACTTGCAGGCAATTTAGCATATTACAAATGGGAATTAGCAGTATTTTTAGTTTTATCAGTTAGCTACCTTGTTAAATGGTGTTACTGTAGTTCAGTAAAGCATTTCCAGAGCTACGCAACCATTTTTTTTGGCAGTCACAGACAGAAGTTTGCATCCTGTCCCTGCAGCAGTGGGCATGAAGCACACACACGTTTAATTGGGTGAGAGCTTCTTTTTCCTTTTTTTGGCACATAAAGATTAATTTATCACAGTTCATGTAATACTAGAAAAGGCAAATGGTAATTTCCTGTTACAGAATTTTAAAAAGGCCTTTCATTACTGTCCTGTGTTATGTTTTAAGAAATTTTGGTTGCTTTTTAATCAATTTAATTTTAATCCTTTATCTTTTATCACCACACAGTGGAAAGGACCTTCCCTTTGAAAACAGCCTCTAGCAAAAGGTCACCTTTTTTATAGATTTTATGACATTTGAGGCCAGATCCCAAAGGGCCTGTGCATGTGCGGATCCCACCATGTGAATGGAAATCCGGAGGTGCCCAGAACCCCGAGTCTCTTGGACTCTGGCAGCAGCCAGGCATAGATTTTTGTCTTTACGCTGCCTTTCAAAGCAGGGTAAAACCTTCAGGAACCTTGTGAGTGGTAGAAATCCACAAAAGTAATCAAGCTTCTAAACCAGCTCTCCATTCTTTCTTGGGAGTCAGCAACCATCACTGAAAGGAAAGTAAATCTGCGGTTAAATGACAAAGATGGAGTGACCAGCTGTGATTCAGGGTGTCCCTACACCTGTAGCACTTTTCTATGCCTGTTCCTGCCAGCACAATTTTGGTGGCCCAGTTTAAGATCCAGCTTACTGGACTTCTCAGCTCCCAGCCACTGGCCTCTAAGACCAGTGTAGGCAAATTTCTGTGCCTCAGTTTCCCTTTGGATAAAAGCAGGATATAAGTATTATCCTCCTTTTTAAAGTAATTTGATATCTCTCATTGAAAGCAAATATACAATTATAAAACAGACTGTATTTTCTTTTTTATTACAATTTGTATCTAGATTCATACTAAATACTAAATTCACGCTAAGATGACAGCCTTTCATTTTCATACAATTTTGCTTTGATTCTGAGTTGTTATTTGGGTTATACTACCTTCAAAACATGTATTTATAGAGTTACAAAGGCTATGGATGAAAAAGCAGCTAATCGTTACCTGCTGCAAATTTGTGATTTTTTCTTGCTTGTAAAACATCATAAACCCAAATTTTCCTAGGGAATTCAGCTCCTTTTGGTTGTGGCTTGGATCATCCCTCTCCCTCCCATGCTCTTAGCCAAGGACAATGATTTCTGGCTGCAATCATGCCACCACTGCCAGTGTTGTTTCAAAGCCACGCCTAAAGGCCTCCAAAAGGGTACCAAGGATGAGGAAGAACTGACTGGTTTGCTTTCTTTTTGCTGGTATTTTTTTTACATGAATACAGTATTTCCCCCAAAATTAATACTGATGCTTTTCTGGCTTTTATATTCAGTGCCTTTCCTGCAGGCTATCTATAGTTCTTCAGGGCAGTATTGTCTAGTTATTCTTTCATATTAAATGATTGGGTTATTACTTTTATGTCTTTAGAATATTTCATTTTACTGATTTCTCCATATTAAAAAGATGATAAATTATGGCAGCTATTAAGGGCCCAATCCTGAATTCTTAATGTAGTAATTTCCATTAAAGTTCCCCCTGACATAGATTTATATGGAATCTGATAAATTTCTGCTTGGCAAATTCCTAGAGAAACTACAGAAACCTGAATTAAATTAGTCTGTTAAAATAATCAACATGAGCCCGATCTTGTCAAGTAAGTGGTAGATGAGTGTGTTCTGTTCATTGCAGGACAGGAGTTAATGACTAATTATTCAGCACCAAAATGGGAAAAGTGCAGTGGGATTTCCAGGCACATGAGGGCTTTAGGACTGAACCCTATTTTTGCTTTAAATCTTACTAGGCCACAGGGGTTTTTTTTCTTGCACTTCTAATCTGTTGTCCTCTACTATGAAAAAAATGTTGAAAAATGAAGCTTTCCATTAATGACAATTCTTAAATAGTACAGGGGACAGAATGGGCCCCTTCTCAGATGGAGAGACAAGCTCCAGCAGCCGCTCGGTGTTGCATGTGTCCCAGGGTGATGCTGACTCGCTTTGCTTCCCTTGAGTTGATCTAGAGACTATCGATGTCAAGATGAGTTTTTCCCGTGACCGCCACGGGCTCTCATATTGACCTCACAAGGCTTCTTTTGGCATAATCTAAAAGAGCAGCACACCACCATTACGTTCGCTTTCTGGAGCAAACCTTTCTAAGCCAAAAAATGGAGAAGATACCCTGAACTTGTGAGAACTTGGTTTTAAGGCAACTGTTTTCATACGATGCACACGTTGGGTAATAACGAGTAAAATAATATCCTCCTACCCCTTCCTCCTTGAGATGAAAAATGGCATGATGCCAGTGGGGCAGCTGCAGGAACAAACCACACAACGGGTCTAAAACTTTCTTCCAGCTCTTTTCTTACAGTACAATGAGTAGTATTTAAAATATAAATATCAACACAGAGCGCAGTCCTATCAAAAATTTCTGATATATAATAATTCAGATGCACAGGTCACAAATGCTGAAGCCTTTATTTGTGACGTAACAATCTTGGGAAAAGGAAATACATCTCGTGAACCTCCTTAGGACCATTTTAATGCATGCTGTCCAGCCATGTGGCAGACTGGCTGTTGCTCTACATAACCATTTATTTTTTTTTCTCATATCACCTCAGTGACCGAGTATTCCTTGATGTAATTGTGAATAATGAATATAGCAAAACCTTGTTTTCAAATTCCTTCTTACCGTTTTCTAATGACACACCCTTTTTTAGCTCTCACCTTATATTTTAAATTACATTTAAATTAGTCCTTACTGAAAGATATATTACATTATGGATGTTATTAAACAAAGCTTCTAACTGTATGTAGTAGAGTATTATAATGTTTCTCTTTTTCAACACTATAGTTTTACTCTTTGCTTGGACTATCCTGTTCTTCAAGAATATGATGATCCTCTGAAAACTTCCCAGCCAACAAAAATTCTGTCTCCTTTCGACCTAATTTTGAGCAATTTTGATCCTTATTCTGCCACTCTGATTTTAAGTCTCTAAAATAATGAACTTTCTCATTCTGCTCTGCCCTTTTTCTTGTCATTTATTTGCAAGGACATTTTCAGATGTTTCATAATATTTTGGCCACTTAAAGCTCACCAGGGCGCAGCACAGAAGACAAACATGGATGAATTCGGTGCCTTATTGGATAATGGTGTGTGGTAATCAATAGCACAGCAACTAACAGAAAGATAGGAGATTGAATACACAATAAAATTTGGGTTTCCTCAAATACAAAAAACTCACCTGTCTGGACATCATCTGAGAGGTGGCCCTGCTGCTAATGCTCTTACCTGATGAAAAGTGAGGTCATTCTGATCCCTGGTTGTGGCAGGTGAACAGAGTTATTTGATATATCTCATCTGAAAAGCCTTCGTAAACTCAGAGCTTTCTCCTCACTTATAAACACGACATTGAAACAGATGTTTGATGCCATGAGCTCTCATGGAAGCATTGCCTCTAAAATATAATTTTACACCCAGAGATTTCAAAGACCGTGCATACTTAGAAAAAGGTCTGTCTAGCATGGAATACATGATATCATGGAATGAGACAAAATTAAAAACAAGTAATATAAGGATTTAATGTAGTTAATTAATTTTGAAACTAATTGTGCGTGATCTGTTTTGAAATAATTGCTGCCGTTTTGACTGCCTTTCATTTTTTAAAACCTTTAGGAAAATGAGTGCTTGTTTGACGTAAAATGTATTTTTTTCTTTCCCCCCCGTTTTACCATTCTAGCTACTGAAGAACAAATTCTTTACTGATCTCTATATATGACTGTTTCTTCCATTTCATATATTCTTTAACTTTGCCTTGGAAGAAACAAAGCACAAAGGTAGACTTACCAGATTGTCAGTTTAATGAAGTACTTAATTTTACATAGGTTTCTTAGAAGGAGCTAAATTTCAAGAAGAAGGAAAAAGTCCCCCCTAGACCAATAATTGTCTATGGCAGGAAAACTCTTGGCAGTGAAAGTAGGGATTTATCTTTAGTTGGAATGAATTTTCTCTGTCAATTGGCATCTGAAAAAATTCAGCTGGGAGAGTTAAGTGACTAAATAGTTCTCAAATGACTGAAACAAATGGATGCTTTAATGAAAATCTTTTGAATGTCACTCAAAATTCAGTCCCTGGCGTCGTGGCTTAGATTTTATGATACTGTACATATGTGTTGCTGGGCTGTTGTTTTTTTCTTTAAACCTAAGCTGAATTTGAGGTTTTGTTTCTTAAAACTATATCCCATATCTGGTTTACTTACTTTGATCAGATCCAAATGTTGACCACATTCTTTGATATGTTTAGGAGGATCTTCATCAACTGTTAGGTCTAAAGCAAGGGTAGCATTTTAATGATAATTTTAACTAGTTAATAAGGTCTCTGGGTTATGAAATATCCTTGAGTCTTCACGCATGGTACTAGTCACCGGAATGAATTGGTTTAAATGTAGTTATCAACCATCCTAGGCTTTTATAGGGTCTTAGTTCTGGAAAAAAATATGTACTGTATAATTTACTTTGGACTGACAGTGTTTATCCTGTATGTTTGTAGAGATAAACAGGAAAACCCTTAAACACTAACAATTGTATTTCATAGAATCATATCATAGAATCAGAGAATGGTTTTGGTTGGAAAGGACTTTAAAGATCATCTAGGTCCAACCCCTCTGCCATGGTCAGGGACACCTTCCACATTTGTTTCTTGATGTTTCTTGGCAACTAATCGCAACTCCTTGGTGAGGTCCTATGTATGGCATGTAAGTATTTGACATAAAGGTGAAATATAGATATCTGAGCCCCTTAGATATTTAATGATCCCAAACGATTTCTTGGACAATAAGCGGATAACAGAATGTCGCTCATCTGAAAGAAGAGAGGAAAAGAATTCCACGAACAAGCTGCTCATTTATTATGTTTTCAATTATTTTTCTTATAGTAGCTGCTTACATGCCGTTAATTACTACGAAGATTAAAGCTACTTCATTTTAGTGCTATAATTATACATACGTTTAGCAACAGACAGGTAATCTTTCATTTCTGAATTTCTGCAAGGTGAAGATTTCTCCAAGAATTTCTGTGATTTCTTTGCTGTCTCGCTTGTCAGAGGCTCTGTCATCAGCTCAGACTCCTCTCTTTTCACGAACATGCATCCCACCTCTCGCTGTGATGCTGGACACCATGTGCCCTCGATTCAGGTTCGTGCCTACTCTCTGCCCTGCAATACCGAGAATATTGCCTAAAAGCCCTTCTGGTTGTGACCTACAGAATTTTGAATCATCCCTAATTATTTTGCTTTTATTTTAACACAAACATGGTCTGTGGTCTCAGTACTTTCATATAGTCATTGCCATGCCCTAAGTCTGTCTTCCCAATAATGCTTCCTCATCTTATGGTTTCGCACATTGAGTATTTTTAGAGATTTCAAATTTTTAAGATATTTTGTCCAACTACCTGTAAAGAAAAAATTCTTATGTTCCATCTTCCTTAAACTTCTGTAGCTTACATGTTACTCTGCATCTTCCCCCACTTTTCCCCTCTGCCTGACCTTTATCTTTAGATTTTGATCCCCTCCACGATTCCCCATGCACCTTTGGAAAATTTCTAATATTGATGACCTGGAATGGGGGAGCCGTAGCAGGTTTGTGGGCTATATTATGCTCTTATCCAAAAGGTCCCATGTGAGGGCATGTTCTGCCACTGTGGAAGTGCCTCACGATCTTCTGTTAACCCAGTAACCTGGCGTAACAAATCTTCTTGGTACCAAAATTCACTAGGATTTGCTTGTGCTTGAAGAACGTGTGGTTGTCAATGAAGAATTTCTGGGAAACTATTCCTCAGATACTTAGTGGGAACTATGAAAATGAGTGATAATATGAGATCAAAACAAAACTTTCAACAGAGTGGAGTTTCTTAAGAAAAACGAAGCAATTGTAAGGAAAAGGCTGATATGTTTGAAGCCACAGCTAATGCAATAAAAAAAAATAAAAAAATCTTTGAAAGCCTTGGTTTAGAACTGCATGAAGCTCAACAAAGAATTGCTAATATGGAGAGTATGAATTGTTGTTATAATTACATTGACGATCTAGAAAACAAGCTTAGAAAAAGAGATTTTTACGTTGTTGAGGACTGCTGAAGGATAGGAGATTGGGGACCAGTAATTTTTCTCCGCCTGTATTTTGTATATATATTTTTACACTGCATTTTGAAGATGTATGGAACACGTAAATCAACTGTGACTGTCATTTGCTTTGAAATATTGCACATTAGTTTCATTAAGGGTTTCAGAGAAGCCTTACCCAGAAAGTCTTTTCAGTAGAAACTTTGATTTTTATTATTTTTGGTAGCTTTATTTTTCCTTCCTAAAGGTTACTGCCACTGTTCGTTTAACGGTGTTTATGTGATCTTATAATAAGCGTTATCACTTTGTATAATTATTATGTGTGATTAATCCGGTTCACACTTGAAAGCTGTGGGAATTTTTTTATTTTTTTATTTTTAACCAGAGGGGATGTCTTTAAGCCTTTGTGTTGTTCACTTATAACGATAGCTGACAAGAGCTATGGTAAAGAGGGAGGAGGATGGAAACTGGAAGGAATTGTTGAGTGGAGGAAGATTTCTGGGAAATCTTTTGGACTAGGATCTTCCATAGTAAGCCTTGTGAAAAATGGTGGATGCAATGTATAGATGTCTCATGATTTGATATACTGCATGGATTTCGATAGCAATGAGCATTAGTTTAGAAGAACGTGCATTGTTAGAATTTTTCAAATGTTCTTTTGGAGAAATTCAATGTGTTTTTAATAGAACCCCTAAAAAAAGCCCTTTTTAACCTTTGCAAACATCTGGTATCATCTAGTGTGAATAAACCCCAGCATGATGGACTCGATTTTTTTACGATTGAAGGGGATTTGGCACCTAAGACTGCAAGTGGTGGGATAGCAGAACAGCTTATTTTCCAGGCTGAAGGGATTTGAGTTTGTGTATACTATCCATGGAGAACTTCAACCATTCCACAACATTCTCCTAAAAATCCTGATTATCGTACGTTGCTTTTCTAAATCTTGTAAATTGTTTTTGCTAAGGATGGAATCTCTCTATATTAGTGAAGTATCAGAAATCCCGCTGTGGTCAAGATTTGTCCCAAAGCCTGATAGCTGTGTCGGAACATCACATGGCTCTCAGCAGTAACCTTTGCAAACAAATTTAAGTGTCTATATTAGCACAGATAATGCAGAAAACTGCACTGTTGTTACAAATTGTCTCAATACTTTCTGAGAACTGTATTCCACCTGGTTTATGTTCTCTGTGCTTTTGTATTCAGCCTTCAGACAGAAGTGATTTGGGAGTTGAGAATTTTCTGGACTTCTGAAGCTGTAGTTACTGTAGTTAAGTACTACTTGTTTTAAAAATTATGTTGGTATTACTTTATATCATTGTAGAAAATTGTGTTTATTGCTGTTAGTATCTGTGCCATGAATTATTTGACACTTTCATGTGGAGCAATGGGTAAACACGAGCATCCCACATATGGACCGGCTTCCAGAGAAGCCAACAGAAAGAGAATACCTTTGTAAAAGTACTATATTCTTCTCAAGTAACTAGCTAGAAATTGAAAGGAGTGTCTATAGGTATTATAACATATATTCCTTAATACGGTGACGTTGCTATTTTCGTTAGGTGCATTTTTATGCCTTTTTTTTGTATTTCACACCTTCATATTGACTTCAGCTGCCAAGCAGTTTGAAATAACATTTACAACTTGAAAAGCTAGTTAAAATTCCCTAGACCTCTTCAGAATTACTATACTCTAGAAGCCCCTGAACTATTGCAAATGTATTAAAGGAGATATCCCCCACATTAATGAGCAATCAATATTTCATATATATTATTGTTTCATATATGACTCAGGTGAAAATAGATAACCCACAACCAGATTAAACCAATTAACTTATAGTATGTGGTTTTCAAAGGGGCTCTGGAAATTGAAACATGGGGCCAATGATATGATGAGGTGAGAAAGAAATATATTTGTGTTTCCTCTGAGAAACTTTTATTCCAAAGCTGTTTATAAAGATAATCTTAAATCTCACTTAAAAAAAAATTTAAAAAGGAAGGTTTAAGCAGCAGATTTAACTCCAATGCATCAGCTGTTCACTATCCACTGAAGTAACGTTCGACAAAGCGTTCGTACCATATACTCTTTCTCCTGCCTTCGGCAGAGCCCGAAGAAAGACAATAAGGTTGAGGCATGTGTCCTACCTCAATGGGACCTATGGAGGCAGGAGGCCCTCACTTTAAACCTTTCTTGAAAAACTGGCCTCCTTCACCTTCATCATACTAGAAGCATATGAAAAATTGGGAGAAGCTTTTTTTGGCACTTCAGTCAACTCATATGACTGTGCTTTTTCATAATATGCATCCATCCATCAACAGCAGGAATTGATATTGTGTGTCCCTTTATGGCTATTCACTGTTCACTGCACTTTCAGACCAAATTCAGTCCTCTCTGACCCAGGCTGGGAAGCCTTTGTCTTTGGCAGAAAGAGTATTCAGTCCCTAACATCTATAACATTTATGGTGTTCAGTGCACAGACAATCATTCAAACTTAAATGATAAGATTAGTTCAACTCAGGTAACATTTAACATTGATTTATCTAGATCAGCAAGTTTACCAGCTTCTTAGGCATAATATAAAGAAAACCAAAAGGAAGGAAAACTACTAGGAATCAACACATCTCTGTTGCAGGAAATTTTTTTTATTATTATTGCAGTCTATCAGTTCTTTAGAATTTCCCCATTTTTTTGCACAGACTCTAGTTTGTTATTCTCGCATGACAGCAGAAAGTTGGCTAAAATATGAAAGGAAAATTCGCATTTTGAAAGTCGACTGTGTAATAGCCACAGCACTTCAATCTAATTATAGTAAAGTTAAGCCCATAGCAGGCAGAATGTTAAATGAACATTTGTAATCTTTATTATTGGTGAGGGCTGACCCTCAAAAGGTGAGGAGCGGAGATGCTTATTTTAATCTTCACTGACCTTGCAAAACCATCGGAGAGCTCTTCTAATCAGACATGTGTGAGCCATTTTTAGACTTTAACTTCAACAATGTAGGGATTGCACCATTTTCAAACCTGTGTGCCAGAGGAGTTAGTAAATCTTCATTTTCTCAGTATAAATTGTCAAATCCTATCTTGTTTGGTTTTTATTCTGGACAGAGGATATAAGTTTTAAATCACAGACTGTCTTATTAGTGGTTGGGCATAAAAGCTAGCTGTCTGTGAGCACTAACTTTTGTTATGCTAAGATCAAAACACAAACACAGGTTGTGATGATGTGAACATTGCTTCTCCCGTCGCCTATCAAGCAGAAACCAAATCCAACAAAAATATTTCCTGCGCTCTGCAAGCAACTTGCTAATTCCAAATGATGTATCAGTAACACAATCATGGCTGCCTTTTCTTAGAATTATAGTTATCTGTTTTGTACTCAAAATATGCACATGGAGCAATTTCATCTGTGAGAACTTGGGAAAATTATATTAATCATCATAACTGAGTACAGCTTCTTTCTCAGCATGAGTCATAAATATCTTTGAGCATTAAACCTCTTTACAATAACATTAATTTAATCTATAAGAGGACATTGCGTGCAATAAATTCCATTTACAAATCTGAGTGGGCAATGAAGAGAAAGCTGTAGGTCACTTTTTTTTTTTAATATATTGAGGATGGGGAAACTGCACCAAAATAAGTTTCCCTCCACCTGAAACGCATAGGACTAGGAAGGAAATCAGAGCTTCCTGATTGATTTGCCTCTGTGCTCTTGCTTAGTTTGCTGCCAGTCAGAAGCTTGTATAGCTTAAAAGATTGTTATTGATTGTTCAATTTGGCGTTCATATATTTAAATTTTATTCAGGTTAGAGTGATGTTGAAAATTGGGGTCCACATGCTAGATTGCCAGCACAGTGGTTGACAACACAAATGTTAAAATACAATAATCCTTGTAGTATAAAATGGCCATTGACGGTCTAATTTCCATTTTGTGGTTTATGACCTCTACTGAATATCTGATAATGTAATTATGCTTCAGTAAAGAATGAATCCTCTCTGGTAAACGGAGCTGTGTATGCAATGCCAATGTGAATTAAATAAAGTGACATCAAAGCTCAGTCAGGGCTTATTTTAGGAGCACATTTTTAAACATTTACTATGGTTTGTTCTACAGTAATGCCAGGGAGCAGATTTATGGCTGTTAGCATATTCATGCTGAAGAAATGTGTTACTTCATTCTTTATTTTAGCCCAGGAGAGCAAACAAAACAGCCTCCGTAAAAGTGAATGCTGCTCTGCGGCTTAGGTATGAAAGAAGTTTTCAGATGATACCACCACCAAGTACCTCCCTAAGTAGCACAGAAAGGAAAGTGGCAGCTGTGCAGTCGGTAAATTAAAATGCAAAGAAAACTACCCCCAATTATTTGCATGCCACACAAATGAGACAACGTTTGTTTCTTGGCAGTAGGTATATTATCAGCTTTTATGCTTGGAACTTTTGCTGCTGGGTTTATAAATGTATAAGAATATACAATATGATCCTACGGTTAAGAATTTCCTCCTTTTAAATTCCAGTTGTCAAGTTATGTTATGCTGTTTATAATGTGGTGAATTATGTTCTGTCCTATCCCATTCACTGCTAGCACAATGCAACTTAACATCAGGCAACATAACAGAATATGACAGTTAAAATTTAAAAGTACCCTCATTGTATTTGTGAATTGAATACTCAACTGTGTGATTTAAAGATGGACTGGCATCTTGAGTCCAGAAACAAGTAACGCTACTTGAATGCATTTTTCCCCCCCTAATATATTTGCATTGCTGTTTTGACCTTCTTTCCAGCAGGAAAAAAATAACCCTAAGCAACTGGCACGTATTGACATGGAGGTATTGAAAAGTTAGCACGATGTTGCAGACATGTTTAAAGGAACTTCTGAAATCATGAATTTGATGAGAGAGACTGAATCAGAATGTCACTTTATCATGTAAACAGCAGGGAGAGAGCCAAGCCTCACGTGTAGATTTTAAATGTCCCAAAGCATTAGTATTAAAAATCTGGGGCCTGGTTCCACCCGCAATAAAGGAAGGTGTCAAATCAGATCATGGTTTGTCTTTCATTTCCAGTCTCGCAAAGATTGGTGCAGTAAAAGACGTATTTAGAGCATTTTGACAGATCCTTTAGAACCTGTCAATGATGCAGGAGTCATAGGTGACTCCCTCCATCTTACCTGCTCTTTTCTGAACGTCAAAACTCTTGACCGACAGAGTGGTAAGAAACGTCTTGACTTTTCCACCTCCCTGTGCCGATGTAAGTAATTTCTTGTTGCACCTCAACTCCCTCTATCCTTTCCCCTCTATCTGCTTTGCTTTCAGTCCTCTTGGAGTCCACATCCAGAAGCCCAACCTGATTTCTTGGGAAAGAGCAGATACATGTAAATAGGACCAGACACAGGCACAAATGGGTTAAAGACAAGCACAATCCCAAATTCCCATCCCAGGGCTGGCTTCTGACTTTCTAAGGTGAATCATGCATTTGACTCCATGGCTAAATAATTTCAGGGCTATGTCTTTGGGAAGGGGCAGATGAAGGAAGCACATGTGCAAAGGCATGGTCCACTGTAAAACAATGTACATGTCCACACGAAGGTATTATTAATATTATTAACTTGTCATTTTCGTTATCACCTTGCCATAGGAGGGCCTCTCCTCTGTTACACTTGGGTTGTAAGCCATTTGTGTAGGAGCCGAGATGAATGCAGATAGATTGCAGACAGTACAGGGAGTCAATGAGACAGCATTAGTCAGCATGTTAGTGTTTTAGCCACTGTTATAAGAGCATTACAAATATTAGTTATTATTATTTATTACTTATGCAACACCCACACACTGTGCAAGACATTTAACAAACCGCATAAAAGGCAGGGCTGCACCACAGAGTGGTTACTGGATGGATTTTAGATGTGATCGATTGCTATTAGCTCCTTGTTTGTGTTTTTTGTACTGAAAAAGTTCCTAAAGGTCCCAACCAAGGAGACCTCACCTATGCCTGGCACTGTTCAAACACACCATTAAAGAAAATGGTCTCTAGATAGAGAAAACCATGGATTTATGTGGTGATGTCAGGATCTGCTCGTAGAGCATCTCGCAAGAAGAGTTGCTGTCATACTGAAAATTAGAGATGAAACTATATCAGTTTAAAGGAGTTTGCGAAGCTGGATGCTGTCCTCACACAGGTGCTGGTGTTTTGCTCCCACAAATGCTGTTTCTCCTCTAAGTGCTTTGTAGGTCTGGCTCTATGCATGAGGAATTTGGGGTGTCACCTCTGCCTGGCATGGACATACCATTAGCAGCCTCTAAAATCCCACTTTAAGGTGTACTACGGCTCCTTTCGTGAGGCCCGATACTCTCATTAAGTTGGCAGGTGGTGGTCTAGCTGCTCTAGCACTGGCTCTATGTTTTTGTGCAATCCTAAGCACATAGGAAGTGCTGGTAGCTTCTAGCAGCTCAGATCACACTAGCTGACCGGATCGGCCCTGTCTACATCTAGGACCTTATTGACATAGGTACTCGCTATAGGATTAATACCTGTCACACTTCAGTGGTTTGCTTTTCACTCTCGTAGTGTTCATTGGCTCTTTGGAAAAATTTCTATGAGGCAGTGATGCTGCTTGTCCTATTTCTTCACACTGCTCTCTTTACGTCCGGTTAAAATCTCAAATTACCCAAGCAGGTTAATCCATTAAAAACTTGTACATTCTCCCGAACATTGGGCTTTCCTTACACAAGTTGTTTCTCACAGCATGAAGGTTTCTGGTGCTATTTTCTTTGGGTCTCTTACTTTCTGTACAACATTTTCACGTCAGACCTTTCTTGTTTTACTGTATGTTCCCGAATCTATCCACACCATCATAGGTTTGCCATTCACCGTACATATGTTTCACCCTGGCCTTGGTGTTTCCTTTGCAAATTATAACTGCTTTGCAGGGATTAATTAGGAATGTTGGTGTCAGGGCACAACCATAATTTCATCAACATCCAAGATTTAGTAGGAACCTCGGGACTGGGGCGGGGGGTTGGCTCTTAGTCTTGGATCAGTCACAGCTTTGCTGTGATTTCAGATTTGTCCCTTCTGTTTTTTGAAGTATCAATCTTCCCTTTTCATAACACTTCTTGGATATCTTTTCAGAGTTAGGTTTTTCTGTCTAAATATTAAAAGCATCCACAAGTTGAGAATCAGCTTTTGTAATGAAAAATATATAGAAAGAGCACTACGTTTGATTTTTGCTGGCACCCCTTGCTTGGAGAGAGATTGAAACACTCCTTAAATCTTTTCCAGCTGTCCTCCAGATATTTAGCATTTAAACTTTGGGGCTTTTAACTGCTCCGCTCTCTCCTCCCCGGCATTTTCCTGCCCTTTGTGGGTGAGTAATCACCTAGACCTGCATCCCTGCGCGCTCCCCTCCCCGAGCTCCGCCGCAGCCGGGGGGCTCCAGGCATTGGCCTTGGCACGACAAGCTGATATAAGCCAGACTCTCTGAGTTGCAGTTTCTCACATACCACTTTGGTATCCTTTTTAGCAAATTAGCATAGCAAAAGCATTAGATGGCAAGGGACAGGGCAATGGTAACTGGAGGAACATGTGGTTAAATAGATGGGCTACAGGGAATCGGCAGATTTGATTTTGTTCTAATTATCTTTAAAGATATTCCAGTTTTGTGTTAGCATTTTTTCTTTTTTTTTTTTTTTTTCTTAAACTTAGTTAGAAACCCTACTGGAAAAGAATATCCAATATTTTAATATTTAAAGAATGAATGAGTTTGAAAAGGTCTTTGTTATAAGAATCTCAATTTTTCCATAGTGATTTTCCTTTTCATTTCTTTCCCCCTCTGTCGGAGGTCTTGTCCTCTCTACTGACAAGGCAAAAGGGTGCATAGACCTTACACGTGAGGCTCTGCATGCTGTTGTCCTAAACAATCAGAAAAATATTTTTTAAACTGATATGGGTTGAATTCAGCTCTTATTAAATGCCCTGTTATGGAAAGATGAGGACCACTGGATTAGGGCTTCTCAGCAGGTTTGGTCTGGGGGCCGCACTCTAACCTGTGCCAGGTCTGTCAGCACAGACAACTTGTACTCCCTGTCCACATCTGTTCCCAGATGTGAGCACCCAAACAGGCTCTTGCAGAGAAAGAAGCGTCAGTTCAAATTCCAGTTTTAACTGTTTGTCATATAAATCCAGTTTTTAGATAATCCCTTAGTGCAATAATTCCTTCTTATGCATATGGAAAGGCATCTATTAAAGGCGTTTTTAACTTTCTGGGTAGAGTTCCTTTATCTGTATTTTACAGTACAGTGAAAAGTAACTAATTAATTCCAAGATATATAACATATGCATAGTTTTTATGTATTTATGGCACATTTTAGGGAATGTGAAAATGCTGTAATTATTTTAAAACTAATGCAATACAAATTCAGGTTGGTTCATAGATTTATGGCTGGATTATATTTTCCACAGCCAACCGCCAAACATGGAGTAGAAAAAAATCTATGTTTCTTTTTATCCAGTCTACCTCTTCTATCCTATCTCTGTTTTATGTTGTCACGTAACTACAAATAAATATTCTGAATTTGACTTATTTATAAATTGGAAATTTTGTGAAATGTATTAACCCTCGGGAAATAGTTCATGGTATTTAATTAGTAAAGAAAAACATACCACACACAAAATGTCAGTAGAAATTACAGTAATAATCTGTCTTTCAAAACACTCTATTAATTGCAGTTGATATTTAACCATACATTTCTTTGAAAAAATTAGAGGTGGACCCAGCTCAATTATTGGTTTGAACATCTGATGCTCTGAGGAAACTCATATCTGCATGCAGACACCAGTTTGGGGAAGCAGAACAATATTTACTCTGTGGATAATACTTAATCTGTGGTTTAATTTTACTTTTTAGGACTCAGAAATGTCTTTGACACAAGGCTTTTTCTGGTTGTAGTGCATCACACATTTCTAAGCCTTCCTCAAGTAACAAGGTACTTTTCATGAACACTCGACACCCAGAAAGCTATTTGTTATCTTGATCGTATAAGGTATTTCTGCTGTAATTACTAAAATATGGACTGAAATCCTTGTCTAAATTTTAGGAATTGACTAGGTCACGTAATTTTTGAAAAATCACACCATCATTGCTCATTAACAGGCCTGTATGAATCTAAGCTTTCAAGATTTATTTTCTCCTACTTTGAAGGAAAGTAACTTTACTGACATATTAATGTTCTAACTGTGAATAGAATATCCCATTTTGTTTGAAGGATAGTTCCCTTGATCCATTAAATAAATACTACACGCGGGGAAAAAGGGCGTTAGATTGATATGCAAGAACCGCCATCACTGAGTGCAGATTTACGGTGTAAGGGAGTAAAGAGAAGTGATATGACTGCGAAAAGATAAATGAAATTATGCTTATGGGCACTAAATCCTCCAGTATTGAAAAAACATTGGCTATTTGTGTTTAGAACACACAATATTTAGTATAAATGGACTTTCATCAATAAATCAACAGTTTCTGAGGTTGGCATCAAAATGTACCATTTCTGCCAAGTCACAAACTGAGAAATTGGTTGTATTCTCGTCTGATTTGAAAACTGTGAGCTTTACCGTGTTGCTCTGTGTCCTGCACCTAGCTTTGCTGCCTTGGTTGGCGTGGATTTCTCACTAGCTTGGTAGCCCTGTTTGAAGTGGTGCTTTTATGCTGGCTCCTTATGGCCAACATGATGGCATAAGCTGAGCCCGATGGTCTTGGAGGAACTTGATCGCCAGGGTTTGAAATGCATCTTGGGTGAGCAGCTCGACACAGTGCTAATTTAACATACTCTGAGGCTTATGTGCTGATGATTTCTGCTAGTAAAGTGTTATAATTGGATTATTGAAGTATTAGGTAAATTCAGTCGGATTTGCTGTTTGAAGTGGAAATACAAAAAATGCTGGTATGCTATTACCGCTTTGTCATACCTATTAACAACATATTCCAGTGTTGCAGCAACAACAGATTTGCTTTCAACTATTTAGACTTTCCGATGTGTAAATTTATAGCATTCAGGTGGGTGACTTGGTGGATGCCTGTGACCTCCGCAGACCCCGTTGGTTCACTTCTTAAAGAACACAGACTTTGTTACTTGAGATTTCACGGAAAATGCTATGACATTGTGTGATGTGTTTCTTCTTAAAGCAGAAATATGTTGTAGCTAATCTTGGAGCAGGTGGCACCAAAAGGATAGAATTCAGAATATTTGACAAATATATAAAAGGTCTAAATGTCCTTACAATTACAATCCCTACGTGTCCGGGTAAAAGAATAAACCCAGAAACTTTCAGTGTTATTATAAACTGACTTTACATGTGTAATGAATGCAAGCAAGGTTGTCTGACTCTCGTTCTTTATAACAAAACATATTTCAAAGTGAGCAACCTGTGGCGTGGAGGGATATTTGGCCAAGTCCACACAACAAGTGAAGCTATGGCTACTCTATGTTTTGAAGAATAGATCTAGTATTTTGCAGGTAATGTTTTCAAATGACCGAAGTTTACTGGGACTTGACATTTTTTAGGCGGTTTTGAGAAAATTACCTTGGAGCATGACTTAGATTAATAACGCTAAACCTTGGTTTATTTTTAAACATAAATTTGTTTTTATCTAATCTGTGACATTCAAGTTTGAATGAATGAAGCACCACGACATCACCTTCAGTTTTCAGTGTCCTCGCGTCTGTGCTTCAGTCTGTATATCTGGTTCTTCTCTTTATGCTAATATTAAGCACTCTCATTCATAAATCTATACACTTCAAACAGCTAGGAAGCAAATCTTGATGTTGCCCAAGCAGATCATGAGAGCGCTGTGTATTAGATCTGCATTGAAACAGCGGTTACAAATATTCCAAAAAACCTAAAGGCAATTTAGATCCAGATGCAAACTGCTCGGGTCTTTCTGTGTAAAACGCAGCATGGGGCAAAACATCCCATGTGTTTAAATGTGTTCAAAATCCTGATAATGATTTATTATATGAAGGGCTGCAACCTATGTTTCCCAGGTGACTGTGAGCGAACGTAACCTGATTGTTAAACAAGCTCCCTCACCTAATAAACGTGCTTTATTTGATGTAGGAAAGCTCACTAAGAAGGTTTCAGGGGGCCAGTCTCAGGAGTCAGATTCTTTCATGGAGACACCGGGGCTGGAGGTTTGAGCTCAGGTATTGCCCTTTCTCAGGAGCTGCCCTAAACTTCAGGACCCTGCAGATAAGGGGTCAGGGGGTGATGTTTTTCCTGAGGTCTACTCTGCTAAATCTGCTACACGACTGCTTTTTGGATCTGAGCAAATCGTTGCCTGCTGTGAAACACTAATCGAGACTGAGGTGTTTTGTTAGCTGAAGTCTGTTGTGCACAGCCGATGGCACCAGTGAGGACGTGACAGGCACATGGAGACAGAAGAATGGACACATGGATTTAATTTTCTGGAGTGGTTTTTAAAAAAAAAAAAAAAAAAGATTTAAAAAATGTGTACTGATTTTATTGAGAAGTCATTCACACCGCAAGGTGATTTGCTCTCAGGACTATGCCTCTTCTGCTTGCCACGAGTTTCTAGAGGTGAAGAGGCTGGTTTTGGTGGGAATGAAATCAACATATAAAACAGCCCAGAAATACATTTTCAGCTGTTGAACTGGCGTAGGTCATACTTCTATTTATCAAGTATTGACAAATTAATGGCAATGCTTATGAATGTGAACTCTGATCCTTACAATTTTCTTGTTTTGGAGTTATTTGCATGGCTACTCCACCACTTGGCAGGCATTTCACAAAGCAGAAGCAGCTTGTGATCACATTCAGTCCTCTTGGCGCTCTTTACCATACAAACTTCCTGAAATGTTGAGTGTGTGGGAAATTTTCAGCTTTCCCCCGTTAATTCCTGGTTTCTGAATACGCACTTTGGGGGAGAGTGACCTCACTTTACAAGTATATACATATAAATAGACTGTATATATTTATATACTATATATATACTTAAAGCAGGGGATTTCTTTCTTTCCCTGACTTTCTTATCTGGTGCTGCATGATGGGGCAGGTGGATGAACCAAGGTGTCTTTGAGGTCAGTAGCAACAGGGAGGAAATCTCTGGGAATACAAAATTCTTATAACTTATGGGGCTGGTCCTTCTTATCAGTTGTTAGTCATAAACTATTGTGTTTCAGTTGCACTTTTTGTCACTGTAATGTAAATGCATTACAAAAATCCTCAAATTACAAGTCTGAGGGAAAAGGCTGACCCACGGCTCAGGAGAGTAACGGAGAGCACCCGTAAACAGCTAAATAAAAATAGCACTTGCTGAGCTATGGTTTTGTAAGGTGAAATGAGTCTTGTCCCACTCCATCAGCATCTAAAGCCTTGAGACAGCTGTAGGGCCAGCTGGATGGTGTTTTCCCTCGGACCAGAATTTGAAATCTGGACGCACAACTTCTGTACGAGCCTGGGTTCTGCGTCCCCACCACGGGGCGCAGCCTGTAGAGGTCTGACACTCCGCATCGCAGGACCACAGGGGCGGCAGCTGCAGGTGCAGTCGTCAGCGCACCGCGAGAGGATTTGGGTGACTCTGGGTTTCTGGCTCTGGTGTTTTGAGGCTGTTGGTGGCTTGATCAAAGCGGAGATGTCCTGAGCGCTTTGCATGGTGTGGGGGCAGAACTGGAGCTCTTACCAGACGGAGGCAAATACCTGAGCATGTAGCAGGAGACATCCCTTCACTGCACCTGGTGGGGTGCTTCTGAATTTTTGCAAGAATTTCACTGACTTGGAAACAGCTTTTCAGTCTAACGAAGGCTGCCTTTTTTTCTTTCTTTTTTTTTTTTTTTTTTTTTTTTAAATCCAGCCTCATTAAAATGTTCTTTGAAAAAGAATTACTTCTGCCAACTTTTTTTGTTTCTAATAATTTCACATTGCAGTTAATCATTCAAAAAGATACGCACACATACAAAGTCTGGTCCACATTATGGACTAATGGTCTGCTTAAGATCTTTATGAAGTTTTTTTTATTATTATTTTTTTCAAATTAAGCATACACTAAAAAAAGCCTCATTCTTTTTAATGTAAACCATTAAAAAAAAATCCCAAACAAACAGTCTTTGGAGAAAACTTTCAATGCCTTATTTTAGCCTGGGGCTGGTTTTCACAGCTAAATTACAACTGCAGCACTGGCTTTGGATGGAAATGCTGGCAGAATTTTAAATCCAGCAAGGTTAGTGGGTATCACTGTAATACCATAAATATGGTGTAGGCGCACAAAATTAAATTTAAACTAAAAATATTCTACAAAGTATCTTAAATGTGTTTTAAGGTTGACTGTCATTGTGGCGTGATTAAAAACCCAAAGCATTCTCAGAAATAGTAAAGTGGAGAAAGAAAAAAGAAAAAAGTAAAATTTTCTGAGATAATTTCTGTACACCTGTCCCCTTTGTCTGAATAAATCCTACACCAGGTGTAAGAGCTTGGAAATGAGGAATTAGGAAGCATGCAGATATCACTCTAACTGGCTATTACAAGATTAGAGGGTTTTAAAAAAATTGATAGGACATCAGAACCAGACAAAATACATCCAAGTGAGGCAAAGGAAGTAAGAAGGGAAATAGGAGACTCTTTATTAGAAATTTCAGTTCTATGAAGACTGGAAAAATCTAATAGAAAGGGATTATTTAAAAACAGTCCAGGGACATATGGGGAAAGAACATATCTTCTGGCATAAACTGAGAGGAATGTCCTAGAAAATATTTTAAGGAATCAAATGAAAGGTACACTGGGACAAGTACTGCCTGACTGGAGAAAGCAAATTTAATTTGAGGGGGAGAAAGTCCTCATGTCTGACAGAGGAACCCTTTATAGTTATTATTTCTGCCAGGATAGCCAAGGCAATGCAAGAGACATCCTATACTTACATTTTCAGACATCCTTTGACAGGGTTTCCTAGAAGAGGTTAATGCTAAGATGTAGAGCCACAGAAGAAGTGGAAAGTTGGGTTTAATGGATTTGAAATTGGATAAAAAACACAAAACAAAGTGTAGAACACCAGCAATCAGTGGACCCTGTATGAGCCAGGAAGGTTAGTGGTGGGATATATTAGAAATTATTCTAGGTCCACAGATGTTTATGTAAAAAATTACAGGGTACTACGTATTACTAAAAGCAAGTTTTCAAATATTATTGATTACAGTAAATTGCAGGGGAATATAACTGATGAGGAACAAAGACATAAAAGCAGTATAAAAATCATATCCTTTTACATTCAATGTTAATAATTACATGACAAAGAGACTTCTATGCAAGTAAAAATTGGCAGTTTTTATGGTACAAAGATTACACCAGAGGAGAGTTAACAGACCTCAAATTTTGTATTGAATCTTTTCAGGTCATCAGAAAACTCTACCGCTGAAAGTCCAGAAAGTTTTAACTGAGACTACAACTTTCTAGTCCAATAGAAGCAAAATACGTAGCAGGCTTAATACAAACGACTAGACAGGTAAATCTGTGAAATTTGGCTGAAAGAAGAAGGGGAGACAATCTGTGGAGTTACTGCAGTTTGCTCACTTCGGAGCTCATTGGTCTGTGGTAGAGCTAGGCAAATAACGAATTTGTTTTGTTGCAGGTGAGGATACAAATATTAGCAGAAACTTGAGAAGGGACAAGTTAAACAAGAATTGATAAGGACTTTTTGGCACAAAAAGCAAAAGAAAAAAGATTAATAAGAGTTACTAATGCTTTCAAGTTATTAAAATCTAAATTCACCTGGTATAGTTGAACAAGCTGAAATGTTTTGATTAGTTTTGAATTATTTGACATTTTAATTTTCGTTGAATCTACTTCTTTTCAAATTTCACTTAAAAAATAAAATGACACAAATTCCACTTTGAAAGTGTTAAAGCAAAACACGTCATTTCTGAAACACTTTTCATCTCAAACAAATATTGGGAAAATGTCCTTCTTGTGGTCCCTTTTATCAGATGAGATCTGAATTTGTGATTACATTAATTACCAGAATTTTTTCTGTGTGTGTGAAATGTACTAGTAATTAGATAAAAACTTCATTCACCCTACTCTGGCTGGTGGGGGATGGACAACAAAACAACCATCATTTAGCTGATAGGCAGATAATAAGGAACCTGTTTGCAAGCAAGTTTGAATTCTGAGCCGGTGATCTGAGGTAAATTACATCCTTTCCCCAGTCCTAATACACCAATTGAAGCCTTTCAGAGCTGCCGTGTGCCCTCATGCAGGGTGGATCCATCACATGTTCATTCAGACTTCATCACCCCACTATTTTTATTCCAAAAAGATTTAAACCACATGAAAATTTTAGGTAATCTTTGCTTTCGCTCAGATCTATGTATGAGAGAGGCTGTAATGAAAGAAGAGGTGGATCGGAAAGGAAAGGAACTATTTTATCAGAATATCAGGGCAGCATTAACTGTAGGCATTGATAACCCAGAGATGGGAGAATTGAAAAAGCACAGTAGTGGTTTTTCTTTTTTTTTTTTCAAGACTACTTTTTTTTTTTTTTTAATGGGCCTATCCTGCCAAATGTTCCTCTGAAAATGATAACAAAAGTTCCATTCCTGGAACGAATTGTTTCTACAAACCATGATCCCAGAAATACAAACATGGATAAATGGTCCCATTTTAACTTTGAATGCGGTATAACTTACTGAAAACAATCTGACAGTCTGCCAGCTTGCCTTCAACAATGGCACAGTACCAAAACTGAGACATACAGTGGAGAAAAGCATCACATTTCAGAAATAATTTCTCAACTGAAAAGGTAAAAGTGGAAAAAATCCTCAAAAGACCAAACAACGCAGGAGAAAGAGGAGGTAGGATAAGAAATGAGTAGGATATCTCCTGCAGCATCTTTTGCAGGGTGGAGCAAAATGTGTGTGTCCTCAGGGGAGGGAAAAAGATGGGTATGGCGCTGGCAGGTGGTGAGAGCCAGAGGTTGGGCGTGTGTCCCCTCCATGGCAGCCACAAGGACTTACTAGAAAGCATAGTTAAAGCAGGCATGTAGCTACTATGAAGACTTTAAGCCAATACCCAACCAGCTTGTACTTGTGAGTCTGGGACTAAGCTTTAACCATATGTAAACTTTTACTAAATATTTACATAGTGACTTGGAAGCGTGCGAGGAGATCGTCTTGGGTCAAGGGGGCTCCTGAAAAGAGACAGACCCCAATCTGTTTCCAGCTGCAAAGGACAGCAACAGCAGTCGGACCCTGGCACTCTCTGGTTTATTGCACTCTTCCAATAAAAATTCTCTTGCTGGTCTTGGGGAAATAGAATTTTTCTGAAATATTTACTCATGGCATGAGACGGTCTTTCTCTCTGAATCCCTTCTTCTCTCCCCAAATTCCACGTCAATCTGAGATGCTCTTCTGTTAAAGCTTAAATGGGGATCAATACATTTCTAAAGTCCTTTGGTGTTGATGGAACAGCATATTTTGTTGAAAAAAGTATGAAGTGTTTGAGAAAATTTCTGACTTGCTTGAATCATAGTGAGAAATAGATAAAGCTGCAGTTCGTACACTGTAAGTGTATTTTACCCTCTTATTATTCAAAATGTAAAAGGAAAAAAAAAGGCATTGAGAATCTATCTGTACTTTTCATAAACTCTCTTCAGGAATACAACCCCATCACACTGCAGTTCAAGTATACAAATAATAACATTAGTCAGAATACTCGCTCCCAAAGCAATTTTAATACCATTCAAAATATAATCCTTCTATGCAGTATACCTCATTTAACAACCATTAGTGCCTTTTCCATCTCAAATCTAGTGTACCTAGTAATGATTTATTTTTATCCATTGTTTGAACTGATTTCATGTTACCAACAGACCTGTGGTAATCATGTGGAGTGCAATATGCAAAGTGCGCTCGCCAGATATTTTTTAACTTTAGGCGCTGCACAATTTACAACAGAAAGAACAAAAATTATAAATATTCTCTTTACTTGCAAGATAATAAGCTAGATTTAAAAAAAAAAAAGCACAAAACCCACCAAAAAACAACCAACCCCTTGACCAATTTTGCATTTGAGAAAGAGAATTCATTTCTTATATCTAAACTAAACCAGTCCCTTAATTATACCACAGTAGGTTGATTACAGGCAACACTACACAAAATCTATACATCTTGTTTGGCAGCGTATCAAACCACGGCACATTGTCAACGCAATGTTAACTGTTTTCCCTTCCTGGGAGCCTGACCTTTCCAGGCACCCTCAGCTCCCACTGGGCCAAATCATAAGATCCATGCTCTGCCCGTAGCAAGGGAACCTCCCATCCGCTCCAGCGCATGATTTGCTCGAGCAGACCGTGGGAACGAGTAGCTTGCAGTTAAATAGCAGTATGTAAACAGACAAAGAGTCAAAAACTTGCAAATGAGTTATTCATTACGAAATATTCACACAGCTTGACTGAGTGGGCCTCGCAGCAGAGCGGCGATGTTCTCGGCATTTTATAAATAGGGAAAGCGCCGTGCAGCGTACGTGCAACTTCCTCGCGGAGCCGCGCGAGCGGTGCACCGAACAGATGATAGAACTCCCAAGTCCTGTTTCTCCGCGATAATTTCTCATCTAAACTCCTAATTACACAGCACTTCACATTCTGAGATATATAAATACATTTTTTCAGATGTACACTGTGCTAATGGTATGCATGGGAGAACGGGAACGTTCTTTGGCATAGACTGCTCAATATCAAAAGCGAAAACCGTCTCTCCAAACTCTGTTTCAGACAAGCGAGAACCCCCAAACTACGGAGAAAAGTTGAGATACTTTGTGATGTGCGTGTGCTTGCTGCAGCAAAGCCAGCTCTCAATGTTCTTGTAGGTTCTGGTTGCTGCTGGGTACAGGTACATCGACCATAGCGTGGGGCAGCGGGACCCCTACGCAGAGTGAAACCACGATGCTGAAGCCTATGAATGATTCAGAAATTGGGTTAGTTTCATGCAGAAGAAATCCAGTTTGTTCATTTGGAGCCTTGATACTATTAATGCAAATCAAGGAGCAATCAGCAAGGACCGCTGGGGATCTAAAGGAACTCTTTAATGTAGATGTACCTATTTCATCCCAGGGTTAAAATTCACCAACTAACAAAGAAAGGTCCATGTAAATATTTTTCTTTTTTTTTGTCTGTGATTGGTTAATAAATCCTCCTGGAAGAATTTTAGGTGTGCTAGCTATAGTTTAGTATTACTTTTTACATCATACTCCTGTAGTATTAACGGTTAAACTGCGATTAGAAAGCTGAATGTTTTTCATAACATTGAAAAGGCCTTGTTTTCATCATTACATCCCCAAACCTTTTACAGGTACTGTGATGGGTGCCATCTGTGTGAGGAGCTGGTATCTTTTCCCTTCCGAGATTGATAGGTACTACCATATGGCAGACAGGATACTCAACTTTGCAACACTGAAGGCTTTTTTGGCAACTTTCCAGGCGCTTGAGGGCCACACCTAATTTGCATATACATTTACATACAATTTTTATTTTAAATAAGTGCACAGGGTTGGGATGGCTCGGTGGACTTGTGTTGCTTTCTCTTTGATAAATGCACAGGCATTGTCTGTTGTTGGAGTTCCTCAGCAATAAAAAAAGCTGTAGTTAAATCCACCCTGCAATTATTATTATTTATTGACACTATTGCTGTGCTCAGCGTAGGAAAGCACAATCCCTGGCTTGAAGAGCTTCTCTGATTAGTCAAAGAAAGTTCATTGACATACTTTATACCAGGTGATCGGAGAACGTTTCAATTTCAAAATTCCATGATTTTGGGTTGTTTTCTTCAGAAACTGCACCCTTTGCAGTGAACTGTTTTTATCATCTTTGCAAACAGCTGAAGAAGTATGTGTGAACGTGAAAGAGAGGATGGAAACAACAGGCATTAGACATAAGTAGGTGCCCACTCTATCTGTAGGTTGGCCACGTCTGACCTCAGCCTAAAATGATTGCCTCTAAGGCCAAGAGATATTTTTTTTTAGTTTGCCCAGCTGTCGTTACTTAGTGACCATTTTAACCATGTTTTACCATTTAACTAATCCTTCCATGGGACCCCATAAAAGGCTTATTGGTACCTTACAGCAGCTTCCCTTTCAACCTGAGCTGCTGAAAATCACACAGGGAGGGATGCTGCCGCCTTCAGTTTTTCAGTGCTTGCTGTGAGAGGTCATGATTGTCACAGGTTTGTGCAAGGTAACTCAGGTCTCCCCGGGTATATCAGGGTCCCTCTGTAGGGGTCAGGTTTCCAGTAATTCCCTTCTAGTGGGAGAGTACTTAATAAGAATAATATCATATTAAAAATAAAATCACCTAAAGGGTGAGAACAAATATCTCTGAGTAGAAGAAAATCAATGCAAGGAACTGCTGAGAAAGAGGCTGGGTCCTTCAACTTACCATTCAAGGGCTTCCATCTCTCAAACTCAGAGAGAGTTTATTGGTACTGTATTTGACCACAGAAATTCATCAGCAAATTACTGTATTGATCCTTGTTTATATTTGAATATACAGTCTTATTTGAAGTAGGGTTTTTTTTTTTCAGGTCTAAGATAATGCTGAAGGACCTGATTCTGCTTGTACTTGAATGAATATTTTGTAAGCAGCAAGCTTGCAGCAGTTGCTTGGACAAATAACTGACTCCGAGACTTGGTCTTGGAAGGACCTTGTTATTTGAATGGATTTGTTATTTACTGAAATAAAAAAAAAAAAAAGACCTTGTGGGTGGGAACCTTGTGATTTTATTAGTAGTCTCTCTGGGGAAAAAGATAAAAGTTGATGTACTTGGAAGTGAGATTTAAAAAGTAGACAGGTTATACACTAGTAAAGAAAATCTGAACAATGTAGAAGTAGTTGATGTGAGTTATCAGTGGTTCTAGGACATAGTAATCCCAAAACAGATGGTCCTTTGTTAAGATATGGATAAAATAAATGAGAATATGGTGGGAATTTTGGAGTAATTTGGGGGCTGGACCGTTTTGGGGATCTGATCAGAGTCCAGGCTTAGATTTATAGGCACAATCAAATCCTATGAGGGAAATTGAATTTTAAATGTGTTATCAAGAAAATTGGTGTGCTTAGAAATGGCCGGAGGAAGAGCTGAGGGTAGGAGTAGCAAGAAATTTCAGTGTTTTGGACATCCTTCTAATTCTTTGGTATGAATAGCAATATGATTGATGCAGCAATAACTGCGGTGCTGGAGGGATTTGATACCCAGAGGGAATCAATTAACTGGATTTTGGATATTGGAGCATTATGACCTTTGCCTTGATCATAATGTTGACATGTGGGAGCAAATGGAAGAATATGAGTCTTTTCTGATTGTAATTGACTGGAGATATTGAGAACAAGGTGGATATCCAAATTTGCAGATAGCGTGTTGATCCTAGAAGATGAGTGGAGAACAGTAAGTGACCCTTGCCCAGACCTCAGTTTATAAGGTAGTAGAGGAAAAAAAGCTTATTTAGAAGCAGCTCCTGGCTTCTTCTCACTCTATAGTGGGCAAATTACATCCATCTAACATCTTCATTATTGATTTACGGGTGAATGATGCTGTGGTTTGCTGCAGAGTGACACTGAGTCAGGATTTATTGGGAAAGTTTATCTTATTATCCAGTTGTGGTCTTATTCAACATCCTTGCAAAGGGGTATAAAGGGGAGCTGTTGTCACTGTTTCATGAATCACCACTCAAGTAATGGCCTTTGCCATTGCTGACCTGCAAACTGTGAAAACAACAGAGTCTTTGTGGGCTTTCCTGGGGTGGGGGGTCTCAAATGGAAAAACTCAGATATATTAGGTGTATTATGGTGATGGGCTAATAGATGGATGAGTCAGCTGGGTGAGGCAGTTGCCAGTTAATGGGGTGGAGTTAAGTAAGCTACATCCTGATGTGGCCAGTGGCTGTGGTAGGGGGATAGTTCAGGAATAAACAGTCCTGCTACATAAGTAATGGACAATACTAGCTAGGGGAATGGGGAGAGGTCACAGCCCTCAGGTATGGGGAAGAAAGAGGTTTTGAATGTAGGCTGAGCAGTATGGTGATTGGTGAAAAAATGTTCATGCCAAATGCTTTTTTTTTTACCCATTAACTCTTTATTGAACTGAAATAGACAGCTGGTAAAGTCAGTAACAGAAGCTGGATTTCTCAAAGGTTTTCAGTCTGTCTTTTGCACATCTTTACAGTGTGATGAGTAGACTTGTTTTAAGTTATATTTTCCCTACGTAGGAACAGTGGTCGGTCTTCTCTTTATGATCATGGCAGGCAGATGATTCTCCTCTATGAACGCTTTTCCCTTGCTGAATTAGGATTGTGTTGTCAGGTAGCCTTTTCAGCTTCTGAGGCTTACTCTAAATTAGATAAAGACAGACAGCTGTGGCCTTCGCAGAACTATTTTTCAGCTGATGTCTGCAATTTCTGTCTTCCTGCTCATCTGCTGGTGAATATTCCCAGTTCTTGTATATCTTTATAAATCTCGGTTTTTACTGGAGGAGCTCCATAGCTGAGGAATGAAGACTGACAGGTTTCATGGAAACTTTTTTTGGAGTGCCTGGATATGGAGGATTTGCTTAGTGATAGCCATTTACACACTGAAGGAGTTACAAAGTATAAAACACATTTAGTTGCATGACTAAATCCTCTAAAACAGAAATAGTAATGGAAAAAGTAGTGAAGAAGAAAGTTCAAATAAATGATGCAAAGTTTCACAAAATTTACTTTATTATCTAAATTGTTTACTCTTCTGCACATTTCTTCTTTAGTTTTCCTAATTTCTCTATTTCCAACTACTTTATCTTCCTAATACCATCTTTACCAGTGTCCATAATACATGCCCTTGTAACTTTTCCTGATCCCAGGCGAAACTTCTTTCAGTATTCCTTCTAATTAGGCTCACTGGTGTCTTCTGCCCAATGTTCTCCAGTTTTAAACTCAGCTCATATAGGATGCAGCCAGAAAGGCCCCTATGGATGAAACCATTTAAATGGATGGATGAATATTAACAAATGGTATCTGGTAATTTTGATTTTTTTTATAATTGTCGTTTGAGAATTTTTGTTGAGATTCACACGATTGTATTTGTGGTGGGGGTTTGTTTTTTGGCTTTGGGTAGGTTTTGTCTTTTACCATCTAGCTCACTGAAAATCTTTAAGAGAACTTTAGTTAAAAAAATAAAGGTTGCTTCTAAAGTTGTTTTACTTGTATTTCCTAATAACTCACTTGCAATGCCACATTTAGTATCATTTTGTATTGTAAAAGTCTCCTAACTCCACTGAAAAAATTGAAATATTTAAAATCTGCCTCTAAAGATGACTGAAAATTCTGTCAGGCTAATTAGTTACCCCTATTTCTCTCAAAATGCCCTGGTACTTCACACTGTTCCACACTAAATTAAGCTTCATGTTGCTTCACGTTGCACTTCAGAATGCTAAATATTTCACTAAGACACTAAGAAGATGTTTCTAATTCAGCAACTCTCTCTTATGGGTGGAACAAAAGTCCTTGTGATATTGATCTGGTTTTATTCTTGCTTTCTTCTGCTAGAATGGGCCATGTGATTGTTTTGATTCCTTTCAACACATTTCCTTTCCAACGTGCGCTTTGAAAAGAGCTAAGAAAAGGAGCAGAAGCAGAGGAATATTTTCCTTTACTTTCCTTGAGGAAACCGCTACTATCCTTGCAAGGAATCTGAATAACAGTGTTTGTTACGTTAATTCAGTTGGAACAATCATGCCACCTGCAGTCACGACTCTGCATGCTGTATGTTGCTGAACACAGTCTTCTCTTTCCCAGTGAGGGTGGCTTCCCAAAGAGCTACAGAGTCACCATACTTCTTCCCCAAAAAACTTGAAATCCAGGGGAAAAGTTGTGTAACCAAATAGAAATTAGTGAAGCGTTCCACGCAGGAGAGAGCTGTATTCCATTTTTCATGTGTGTTGTGTTTTTCAAAGTGTTTTTTTCATCAGTTGGGAATGAGAGCTTGTACTCCCAAAATATTTAGTTCTTAGAAGACTACAATGCTCCAGGAAGTTCAGATAGTGCAATATCTGGGCCTGGTAAATGGGCATGAAAAAGAAGATTGAAACAAAACCTCCAAGATATAGGGCTTAATTTGGTTTCATCTAAATATTGTTTCTCATTTAAGATGAATTCGTGGCAGCAACATTGCACAGATAGAGTAAAAGTACAAAACAATTACAGAAAAACCAATAAAATAAAAAGCCCTTTTGAGCAATGACAGCATTCAATAATTGTGTCAATGCTGCTTTAAAAGTTTCAGTTTCTACGGCATCTCCAGTCCCAAAGTGTCTCATCTGCTTTCTAATTTTCCACAAGATGCTTTTAATATTTTGAGATTGATATTGAACCACAGGGGTCTAAAAGGTTTCAAAAGATCTTGCATATGCATTTGGAACCAAACGATCAATTAGATTAATAAAGGGGAATTGTAATTTATATATGAAGCCTGTAAAGTCTTACAGAGAGATATGGAATAAGAAACCAGGCAATGCTCACAGCTTGGGGAGAGCCGGGATTTAAGGTGAGAAAACAAACATGCTCAGCAGGAAAAAAAGGTGCCGCCAGCACTGGTTTTGTAAGACTAATCCGATGCTTCCTGTTACAAACATAGGAGAAATGGGAAGAAATGATGAATTTAATACAGCACCTGTCAAGGTAATTATCGTCTGAAACCAGTTGTACTTTGGGAATGGTTCTATTGCAAAAACAAAGGAAGAGATTGTAAATGGGAAATTGTTATTAATTTCTACGAGCCATCCTGTTATGGTTGAAATGTTGCCTTCAGGCTCTTCCTTGCAGTTATAATGGCATCTTTTTTGCTGTTTCCTTCCTGAAGGATCATTGGATTGTCAGTTTTATGTTTTCTTAACTGATAGCCATCAACCTTTGCTTAATCATCATCATCTTCCAGCACGGGGCTGCTGGCAGAGCCCCTTTCCTGCTCTGGGGCTTCTCGGGGCTCCCCAACACCCTGGAGAAGCCCCAATCTCTGCGGGGTGCCCTGTGTTAGTGCTTGAGCCACCAGTGGAAACTGTCAGCAGAACTAGTCAGGAAAAACCGAATACAAGCTTTTTCTGTCAGAAAATACATTTCTATCAAAGGCATTTTCTTTCAAGAAATCATATGTCTTTACCAACATACTCTCATGAAGAAAATCAGTAGAAGAAATCACAAGTTTTTAAAGAAAACTTTTACATTTTTATATTTAAGTGTTTTTCCACAAAAAAAAAAAAAAATTCATGCATAGTAAACCCCACCAAATTGAAATGAAGTGTTTTATTTACCCCAACCCATTTTTCCAGACCAGTCTTTGTTAAAACCCTTTAATGGTCAGGTTTTGATCCTGTCTAACCTCTTGAAATGCTCTGCGAAATGGCTTTTCTATCCTCTGCAGGGTTCAATTTATCGGGCTTAGAACTGGTGTTTTTAGTGGCTCCTCATGTTTAGGTATGTGTTTTTGAGAGCCTGGTGACAGATCCAAGTTCTTCTGCATTCACTCTGTGCTGGTTAGAAGGAAGCCAAATCTGCGATGGAAATCTTGTGATCATATGAACATGAAATTGCGCTGAAATGACTAAAGTTTACGAACAGGGCCATATGTTTTCTTGCAGGAATTGGCTTGCTTAAGGCCAGCATAGACCCCAACCAGGCTGAGCGCATTGCTGTAGGTAGTTTTATAGGTTTCATGAAACTTCTGAAGTGTTTGGTATGCAATATATCTGACAAGATTACTACGTACACCCTGCACCTTCAGTGCTGTATGTTTTCTAGCTGGTTCTTCCACCCATTTCTCTCTTTGCAAGCTGGGCAAGAAGTTAGGTCTAAATTGTGACAAAGCGAGCTGTTTTTTCCATTAATTATAGCTGAATCATTAGTGCAGCGCTGCTGGGCTCACGCACCCGCTGAATCCATTGCGACAGCATCTGAAGGTCTGACTGTCGCCTGTCTCCAAACCTCTTCCTCCTCAGTGGTGGCTCAGAGCTTTCAGGGAGGGTTTGCTGGCCCAAAGCGTTAGACCCATGCAGTCATGGGCTGGCTTGCGTTGCCTGTTCCTGCCAACATGAAAAGCTGATGTTTTCATGTCCATCCTCTCTTTCTTAATTCTTCAGTATCTGGAG